>NW_027412127.1:0-64685 GCF_047663935.1 Musca autumnalis | reverse complement strand
ACTTTCCCAATACAAAAGTTCACCGGGCATGACTTTCCCAATACAAAAGTTCACCGGAGATGACTTTTCCATACAAAAGTTCACCGGAGATGAATTTCCCAATACAAAAGTTCACCGGAGATGACTTTTCCCATACAAAAGTTCACCGGAGATGATTTTCCCATACAAAGGTTCACCGGAGATGACTTTCCCATACAAAAGTTCACGGGCATGACTTTCCCAATACAAAAGTTCACCGGGCATGACTTTCCCAATACAAAAGTTCACCGGAGATGACTTTCCCAATACAAAAGTTCACCGGAGATGACTTTCCCAATATAAAAGTTCACCGGGCATGACTTTCCCAATACAAAAGTTCACCGGGCACGACTTTCCCAATACAAAAGTTCACCGGAGATGACTTTCCCAATATAAAAGTTCACCGGAGATGACTTTCCCAATACAAAAGTTCACCGGAGATGACTTTCCCAATACAAAAGTTCACCGGAGATGACTTTTCCAATACAAAAGTTCACCGGAGATGACTTTTCCCATACAAAAGTTCACCGGAGATGACTTTCCCAATACAAAAGTTCACCGGAGATGACTTTCCCAATACAAAAGTTCACACGGAGATGACTTTCCCTATAAAAGTTCACCGGAGATGACTTTCCCAATACAAAAGTTCACCGGAGATGACTTTTCCCATACAAAAGTTCACCGGAGATGACTTTCCCAATATAAAAAGTTCACCGGGCATGACTTTCCCAATACAAAAGTTCACCGGGCACGACTTTCCCAATACAAAAGTTCACCGGAGATGACTTTCCCAATATAAAAGTTCACCGGAGATGACTTTCCCAATACAAAAGTTCACCGGAGATGACTTCCCAATACAAAGTTCACCGGAGATGACTTTCCCAATACAAAAGTTCACCGGAGATGACTTTTCCCATACAAAAGTTCACCGGAGATGACTTTCCCAATACAAAAGTTCACCGGAGATGACTTTCCCTATAAAAGTTCACCGGAGATGACTTTCCCAATACAAAAGTTCACCGGAGATGACTTTTCCCATACAAAAGTTCACCGAGATGACTTTCCCAATACAAAAGTTCACCGGAGATGACTTTCCCAATACAAAAGTTCACCGGAGATGACTTTCCTATAAAAGTTCACCGGAGATGACTTTCCCTATAAAAGTTCACCGGAGATGACTTTCCAATACAAAAGTTCACCGGAGATGACTTTTCCCATACAAAAGTTCACGGAGATGACTTTCCCAATACAAAAGTTCACCGGAGATGACTTTTCCCATACAAAAGTTCACCGGAGATGACTTTTCCCATACAAAAGTTCACCGGAGATGACTTTTCCCATACAAAAGTTCACCGGAGATGACTTTTCCCATACAAAAGTTCACCGGAGATGACTTTCCCAATACAAAAGTTCACCGGAGATGACTTTTTCCCATACAAAAGTTCACCGGAGATGACTTTTCCCATACAAAAGTTCACCGGAGATGACTTTCCCAATACAAAAGTTCACCGGAGATGACTTTCCCAATACAAAAGTTCACCGGAGATGACTTTCCCAATACAAAAGTTCACCGGAGATGACTTTCCCAATACAAAGTTACCGGGCATGACTTTCCCAATACAAAAGTTCACCGGAGATGACTTTCCCAATACAAAAGTTCACCGGGCATGACTTTCCCAATACAAAAGTTCACCGGAGATGACTTTTCCCATACAAAAGTTCACCAGAGATGACTTTCCCAATACAAAAGTTCACCGGAGATGACTTTTCCCAATACAAAAGTTCACCGGAGATGACTTTTCCCATACAAAAGTTCACCGGAGATGACTTTCCCAATACAAAAGTTCACCGGAGATGACTTTCCCAATACAAAATTCACCGGAGATGACTTTTCCCATACAAAATTCACCGGAGATGACTTTTCCCATACAAAAGTTCACCGGAGATGACTTTCCCAATACAAAAGTTCACCGGAGATGACTTTTCCCATACAAAAGTTCACCGGAGATGACTTTCCCAATACAAAAGTTCACCGGAGATGACTTTTCCCATACAAAAGTTCACCGGAGATGACTTTCCCAATACAAAAGTTCCCGGAGATGACTTTTCCCATACAAAAGTTCACCGGAGATGACTTTCCCAATACAAAAGTTCTCCGGAGATAACTTTCCCAATACAAAAGTTCACCGGAGATGACTTTCCCAATTCAAAAGTTCACCGGAGATGACTTTTCCCATACAAAAGTTCACCGGAGATGACTTTCCCAATACAAAAGTTCACCGGAGATGACTTTCCCCTACAAAAGTTCACCGGAGATGACTTTCCCACTACAAAAGTTCACCGGAGATGACTTTTCCCATACAAATGTTCACCGGAGATGACTTTCCCAATACCAAAGTTCACCGGAGATGACTTTCCCAATACAAAAGTTCACCGGGCATGACTTTCCCAATACAAAAGTTCACCGGAGATGACCTTCCCAATACAAAAGTTCAACGGGCATGACTTTCCCAATATAAAAGTTCACCGGGCATGACTTTCCCTATACAAAAGTTCACCGGAGATGACTTTCCCAATACAAAAGTTCACCGGAGATGACTTTTCCCATACAAAAGTTCACCGGAGATGACTTTCCCAATACAAAAGTTCACCGGGCATGACTTTCCCAAAACAAAAGTTCACCGGGCATGACTTTCCCAATACAAAACTTCACCGGAGATGACTTTTCCCATACAAAAGTTCACCGGAGATGACTTTCCCAATACAAAAGTTCACCGGAGATAGCTTTTCCCATACAAAAGTTCACCGGAGATGATTTTTCCCATACAAAAGTTCACCGGAGATGACTTTCCCAATACAAAAGTTCACCGGGCATGACTTTCCCAATACAAAAGTTCACCGGAGATGACTTTTTCCCATACAAAAGTTCACCGGAGATGAATTTCCCAATACAAAAGTTCACCGGAGATGACTTTTCCCATACAAAAGTTCACCGGAGATGATTTTTCCCATACAAAGGTTCACCGGAGATGACTTTTCCCATACAAAAGTTCACCGGGCATGACTTTCCCAATACAAAAGTTCACCGGGCATGACTTTCCCAATACAAAAGTTCACCGGAGATGACTTTCCCAATACAAAAGTTCACCGGAGATGACTTTCCCAATATAAAAGTTCACCGGGCATGACTTTCCCAATACAAAAGTTCACCGGGCACGACTTTCCCAATACAAAAGTTCACCGGAGATGACTTTCCCAATATAAAAGTTCACCGGAGATGACTTTCCCAATACAAAAGTTCACCGGAGATGACTTTCCCAATACAAAAGTTCACCGGAGATGACTTTTCCAATACAAAAGTTCACCGGAGATGACTTTTCCCATACAAAAGTTCACCGGAGATGACTTTCCCAATACAAAAGTTCACCGGAGATGACTTTCCCAATACAAAAGTTCACCGGAGATGACTTTCCCTATAAAAGTTCACCGGAGATGACTTTCCCAATACAAAAGTTCACCGGAGATGACTTTTCCCATACAAAAGTTCACCGGAGATGACTTTCCCAATATAAAGTTCACCGGGCATGACTTTCCCAATACAAAAGTTCACCGGGCACGACTTTCCCAATACAAAAGTTCACCGGAGATGACTTTCCCAATATAAAAGTTCACCGGAGATGACTTTCCCAATACAAAAGTTCACCGGAGATGACTTTCCCAATACAAAAGTTCACCGGAGATGACTTTCCCAATACAAAAGTTCACCGGAGATGACTTTTCCCATACAAAAGTTCACCGGAGATGACTTTCCCAATACAAAAGTTCACCGGAGATGACTTTCCCAATACAAAAGTTCACCGGAGATGACTTTCCCTATAAAAGTTCACCGGAGATGAATTTCCCAATACAAAAGTTCACCGGAGATGACTTTTCCCATACAAAAGTTCACCGGAGATGACTTTCCCAATACAAAAGTTCACCGGAGATGACTTTCCCAATACAAAAGTTCACCGGGCATGACTTTTCCCATACAAAAGTTCACCGGGCATGACTTTCCCAATACAAAAGTTCACCGGAGATGACTTTTCCCATACAAAAGTTCACCGGAGATGACTTTTCCCATACAAAAGTTCACCGGAGATGACTTTCCCAATACAAAAGTTCACCGGGCATGACTTTCCCAATACAAAAGTTCACCGGAGATGACTTTTCCCATACAAAAGTTCACCGGAGATGACTTTCCCAATACAAAAGTTCACCGGAGATGACTTTTTCCCATACAAAAGTTCACCGGAGATGACTTTCCCAATACAAAAGTTCACCGGAGATGACTTTCCCAATATAAAAGTTCACCGGAGGTGACTTTCCCAATACAAAAGTTCACCGGAGATGACTTTTCCCAATACAAAAGTTCACCGGAGATGACTTTTCCCATACAAAAGTTCACCGGAGATGACTTTCCCAATACAAAAGTTCACCGGGCATGACTTTCCCAATACAAAAGTTCACCGGAGATGACTTTTCCCATACAAAAGTTCACCGGAGATGACTTTCCCAATATAAAAGTTCACCGGGCATGACTTTCCCAATACAAAAGTTCACCGGGCATGACTTTCCCAATACAAAAGTTCACCGGAGATGACTTTCCCATACAAAAGTTCACCGGAGATGACTTTTCCCATACAAAAGTTCACCGGAGATGACTTTCCCAATACAAAAGTTCACCGGAGATGACTTTCCCAATACAAAAGTTCACCGGAGATGACTTTTCCCATACAAAAGTTCACCGGAGATGACTTTCCCAATACAAAAGTTCACCGGAGATGACTTTCCCAATACAAAAGTTCACCGGGCATGACTTTCCCAATACAAAAGTTCACCGGAGATGACTTTTCCCATACAAAAGTTCACCGGAGATGAATTTCCCAATACAAAAGTTCACCGGAGATGACTTTTCCCATACAAAAGTTCACCGGAGATGATTTTTCCCATACAAAGGTTCACCGGAGATGACTTTTCCCATACAAAAGTTCACCGGGCATGACTTTCCCAATACAAAAGTTCACCGGGCATGACTTTCCCAATACAAAAGTTCACCGGAGATGACTTTCCCAATACAAAAGTTCACCGGAGATGACTTTCCCAATATAAAAGTTCACCGGGCATGACTTTCCCAATACAAAAGTTCACCGGGCACGACTTTCCCAATACAAAAGTTCACCGGAGATGACTTTCCCAATATAAAAGTTCACCGGAGATGACTTTCCCAATACAAAAGTTCACCGGAGATGACTTTTCCCATAAAAAAGTTCACCGGAGATGACTTTTCCCATACAAAAGTTCACCGGAGATGACTTTCCCAATACAAAAGTTCACCGGAGATGACTTTTCCCATACAAAAGTTCACCGGAGATGACTTTCCCAATACAAAAGTTCACCGGAGATGACTTTCCCAATATAAAAGTTCACCGGGCATGACTTTCCCAATACAAAAGTTCACCGGGCATGACTTTCCCAATACAAAAGTTCACCGGAGATGACTTTCCCAATACAAAAGTTCACCGGAGATGACTTTTCCCATACAAAAGTTCACCGGAGATGACTTTCCCAATACAAAAGTTCACCGGAGATAGCTTTTCCCCATACAAAAGTTCACCGGAGATGATTTTTCCCATACAAAAGTTCACCGGAGATGACTTTTCCAATACAAAAGTTCACCGGAGATGACTTTTCCCATACAAAAGTTCACCGGAGATGACTTTCCCAATACAAAAGTTCACCGGAGATGACTTTCCCAATACAAAAGTTCACCGGAGATAGCTTTTCCCATACAAAAGTTCACCGGGAGATGATTTTTCCCATACAAAAGTTCACCGGAGATGACTTTTCCCATACAAAAGTTCACCGGAGATGATTTTTCCCATACAAAGGTTCACCGGAGATGACTTTTCCCATACAAAAGTTCACCGGGCATGACTTTCCCAATACAAAAGTTCACCGGGCATGACTTTCCCCAATACAAAAGTTCACCGGAGATGACTTTCCCAATACAAAAGTTCACCGGAGATGACTTTCCCAATATAAAAGTTCACCGGGCATGACTTTCCCCAATACAAAAGTTCACCGGGCACGACTTTCCCAATACAAAAGTTCACCGGAGATGACTTTCCCAATATAAAAGTTCACCGGAGATGACTTTCCCAATACAAAAGTTCACCGGAGATGACTTTTCCCATAAAAAAGTTCACCGGAGATGACTTTTCCCATACAAAAGTTCACCGGAGATGACTTTCCCAATACAAAAGTTCACCGGAGATGACTTTTCCCATACAAAAGTTCACCGGAGATGACTTTCCCAATACAAAAGTTCACCGGAGATGACTTTCCCAATATAAAAGTTCACCGGGCATGACTTTCCCAATACAAAAGTTCACCGGGCATGACTTTCCCAATACAAAAGTTCACCGGAGATGACTTTCCCAATACAAAAGTTCACCGGAGATGACTTTTCCCATACAAAAGTTCACCGGAGATGACTTTCCCAATACAAAAGTTCACCGGAGATGACTTTCCCAATACAAAAGTTCACCGGAGATGACTTTCCCAATACAAAAGTTCACCGGAGATGACTTTTCCCATACAAAAGTTCAACGGAGATGACTTTTCCCATACAAAAGTTCACCGGAGATGACTTTTCCCATACAAAAGTTCACCGGGCATGACTTTCCCAATACAAAAGTTCACCGGGCATGACTTTCCCAATACAAAAGTTCACCGGAGATGACTTTTCCCATACAAAAGTTCACCGGAGATGACTTTTCCCATACAAAAGTTCACCGGAGATGACTTTCCCAATACAAAAGTTCACCGGAGATGACTTTTCCCATACAAAAGTTCACCGGAGATGACTTTTCCCCATACAAAAGTTCACCGGAGATGACTTTCCCAATACAAAAGTTCACCGGAGATGACTTTCCCAATACAAAAGTTCACCGGAGATGACTTTCCCAATACAAAAGTTCACCGGAGATGACTTTCCCAATACAAAAGTTTACCGGGCATGACTTTCCCAATACAAAAGTTCACCGGAGATGACTTTCCCAATACAAAAGTTCACCGGGCATGACTTTCCCAATACAAAAGTTCACCGGAGATGACTTTTCCCATACAAAAGTTCACCAGAGATGACTTTCCCAATACAAAAGTTCACCGGAGATGACTTTCCCAATACAAAAGTTCACCGGAGATGACTTTTCCCATACAAAAGTTCACCGGAGATGACTTTCCCAATACAAAAGTTCACCGGAGATGACTTTCCCAATACAAAATTCACCGGAGATGACTTTTCCCATACAAAATTCACCGGAGATGACTTTTCCCATACAAAAGTTCACCGGAGATGACTTTCCAATACAAAAGTTCACCGGAGATGACTTTTTCCCATACAAAAGTTCACCGGAGATGACTTTCCCAATACAAAAGTTCACCGGAGATGACTTTTCCATACAAAAGTTCACCGGAGATGACTTTCCCAATACAAAAGTTCCCGGAGATGACTTTTCCCATACAAAAGTTCACCGGAGATGACTTTCCCAATACAAAAGTTCTCCGGAGATAACTTTCCCAATACAAAAGTTCACCGGAGATGACTTTCCCAATACAAAAGTTCACCGGAGATGACTTTTCCCATACAAAAGTTCACCGGAGATGACTTTCCCAATACAAAAGTTCACCGGAGATGACTTTCCCCTACAAAAGTTCACCGGAGATGACTTTCCCACTACAAAAGTTCACCGGAGATGACTTTTCCCATACAAATGTTCACCGGAGATGACTTTCCCAATACAAAAGTTCACCGGAGATGACTTTCCCAATACAAAAGTTCACCGGGCATGACTTTCCCAATACAAAAGTTCACCGGAGATGACCTTCCCAATACAAAAGTTCAACGGGCATGACTTTCCCAATATAAAAGTTCACCGGGCATGACTTTCCCTATACAAAAGTTCACCGGAGATGACTTTCCCAATACAAAAGTTCACCGGAGATGACTTTTCCCATACAAAAGTTCACCGGAGATGACTTTCCCAATACAAAAGTTCACCGGGCATGACTTTCCCAAAACAAAAGTTCACCGGGCATGACTTTCCCAATACAAAACTTCACCGGAGATGACTTTTCCCATACAAAAGTTCACCGGAGATGACTTTCCCAATACAAAAGTTCACCGGAGATAGCTTTTCCCATACAAAAGTTCACCGGAGATGATTTTTCCCATACAAAAGTTCACCGGAGATGACTTTCCCAATACAAAAGTTCACCGGGCATGACTTTCCCAATACAAAAGTTCACCGGAGATGACTTTTCCCATACAAAAGTTCACCGGAGATGAATTTCCCAATACAAAAGTTCACCGGAGATGACTTTTCCCATACAAAAGTTCACCGGAGATGATTTTTCCCATACAAAGGTTCACCGGAGATGACTTTTCCCATACAAAGTTCACCGACATGACTTTCCCCAATACAAAAGTTCACCGGGCATGACTTTCCCAATACAAAAGTTCACCGGAGATGACTTTCCCAATACAAAAGTTCACCGGAGATGACTTTCCCAATATAAAAGTTCACCGGGCATGACTTTCCCAATACAAAAGTTCACCGGGCACGACTTTCCCAATACAAAAGTTCACCGGAGATGACTTTCCCAATATAAAAGTTCACCGGAGATGACTTTCCCAATACAAAAGTTCACCGGAGATGACTTTCCCAATACAAAAGTTCACCGGAGATGACTTTTCCAATACAAAAGTTCACCGGAGATGACTTTTCCCATACAAAAGTTCACCGGAGATGACTTTCCCAATACAAAAGTTCACCGGAGATGACTTTCCCCAATACAAAAGTTCACCGGAGATGACTTTCCCTATAAAAGTTCACCGGAGATGACTTTCCCAATACAAAAGTTCACCGGAGATGACTTTTCCCATACAAAAGTTCACCGGAGATGACTTTCCCAATATAAAAGTTCACCGGGCATGACTTTCCCAATACAAAAGTTCACCGGGCACGACTTTCCCAATACAAAAGTTCACCGGAGATGACTTTCCCAATATAAAAGTTCACCGGAGATGACTTTCCCAATACAAAAGTTCACCGGAGATGACTTTCCCAATACAAAAGTTCACCGGAGATGACTTTCCCAATACAAAAGTTCACCGGAGATGACTTTTCCCATACAAAAGTTCACCGGAGATGACTTTCCCAATACAAAAGTTCACCGGAGATGACTTTCCCAATACAAAAGTTCACCGGAGATGACTTTCCCTATAAAAATTCACCGGAGATGACTTTCCCAATACAAAAGTTCACCGGAGATGACTTTTCCCATACAAAAGTTCACCGGAGATGACTTTCCCAATACAAAAGTTCACCGGAGATGACTTTCCCAATACAAAAGTTCACCGGGCATGACTTTTCCCATACAAAAGTTCACCGGGCATGACTTTCCCAATACAAAAGTTCACCGGAGATGACTTTTCCCATACAAAAGTTCACCGGAGATGACTTTTCCCATACAAAAGTTCACCGGAGATGACTTTCCCAATACAAAAGTTCACCGGGCATGACTTTCCCAATACAAAAGTTCACCGGAGATGACTTTTCCCATACAAAAGTTCACCGGAGATGACTTTCCCAATACAAAAGTTCACCGGAGATGACTTTTCCCATACAAAAGTTCACCGGAGATGACTTTCCCAATACAAAAGTTCACCGGAGATGACTTTCCCAATATAAAAGTTCACCGGAGGTGACTTTCCCAATACAAAAGTTCACCGGAGATGACTTTCCCAATACAAAAGTTCACCGGAGATGACTTTTCCCATACAAAAGTTCACCGGAGATGACTTTCCCAATACAAAAGTTCACCGGGCATGACTTTCCCAATACAAAAGTTCACCGGAGATGACTTTTCCCATACAAAAGTTCACCGGAGATGACTTTCCCAATATAAAAGTTCACCGGGCATGACTTTCCCAATACAAAAGTTCACCGGGCATGACTTTCCCAATACAAAAGTTCACCGGAGATGACTTTCCCATACAAAAGTTCACCGGAGATGACTTTTCCCATACAAAAGTTCACCGGAGATGACTTTCCCAATACAAAAGTTCACCGGAGATGACTTTTCCCATACAAAAGTTCACCGGAGATGACTTTCCCAATACAAAAGTTCACCGGGCATGACTTTCCCAATACAAAAGTTCACCGGAGATGACTTTTCCCATACAAAAGTTCACCGGAGATGACTTCCCCAATATAAAAGTTCACCGGAGATGACTTTCCCAATACAAAAGTTCACCGGAGATGACTTTCCCAATACAAAAGTTCACCGGAGATGACTTTTCCCATACAAAAGTTCACCGGAGATGACTTTCCCAATACAAAAGTTCACCGGAGATGACTTTCCCAATACAAAAGTTCACCAGGCATGACTTTTCCCATACAAAAGTTCACCGGAGATGACTTTCCCAATACAAAAGTTCACCGGAGATGACTTTTCCCATACAAAAGTTCACCGGAGATGACTTTCCCAATACAAAAGTTCACCGGGCACGACTTTCCCAATTCAAAAGTTCACCGGGCATGACTTTCCCAATACAAAAGTTCACCGGAGATGACTTTCCCAATACAAAAGTTCACCGGGCACGACTTTCCCAATACAAAAGTTCACCGGGCATGACTTTTCCCATACAAAAGTTCACCGGAGATGACTTTCCCAATACAAAAGTTCACCGGAGATGACTTTCCCAATACAAAAGTTCAACGGGCATGACTTTCCCAATACAAAAGTTCAGCGGAGATGACTTTCCCAATACAAAAGTTCACCGGGCATGACTTTCCCAATATAAAAGTTCACCGGGCATGACTTTCCCAATACAAAAGTTCACCGGAGATGACTTTCCCAATACAAAAGTTCACCGGAGATGACTTTTCCCATACAAAAGTTCACCGGAGATGACTTTCCCAATACAAAAGTTCACCGGGCATGACTTTCCCAAAACAAAAGTTCACCGGGCATGACTTTCCCAATACAAAAGTTCACCGGAGATGACTTTTCCCATACAAAAGTTCACCGGAGATGACTTTCCCAATACAAAAGTTCACCGGAGATGACTTTTCCCATACAAAAGTTCACCGGAGATGACTTTTCCCATACAAAAGTTCACCGGAGATGACTTTCCCAATACAAAAGTTCACCGGGCATGACTTTCCCAATACAAAAGTTCACCGGAGATGAATTTTCCCATACAAAAGTTCACCGGAGATGACTTTCCCAATACAAAAGTTCACCGGAGATGACTTTTCCCATACAAAAGTTCACCGGAGATGACTTTTCCCATACAAAAGTTCACCGGAGATGACTTTTCCCATACAAAAGTTCACCGGGCATGACTTTCCCAATACAAAAGTTTACCGGGCATGACTTTCCCAATACAAAAGTTCACCGGAGATGACTTTCCCAATACAAAAGTTCACCGGAGATGACTTTCCCAATATAAAAGTTCACCGGGCATGACTTTCCCAATACAAAAGTTCACCGGGCACGACTTTCCCAATACAAAAGTTCACCGGAGATGACTTTCCCAATATAAAAGTTCACCGGAGATGACTTTCCCAATATAAAAGTTCACCGGAGATGACTTTCCCAATACAAAAGTTCACCGGAGATGACTTTTCCCATACAAAAGTTCACCGGAGATGACTTTTCCCATACAAAAGTTCACCGGAGATGACTTTCCCATACAAAAGTTCACCGGAGATGACTTTCCCAATACAAAAGTTCACCGGAGATGACTTTCCCAATACAAAAGTTCACCGGATATGACTTTTCCCATACAAAAGTTCACCGGAGATGACTTACTTAATACAAAAGTTCACCGGAGATGACTTTCCCAATACAAAAGTTCACCGGAGATGACTTTCCCAATATAAAAGTTCACCGGAGATGACTTTCCCAATACAAAAGTTCACCGGAGATGACTTTTCCCATACAAAAGTTCACCGGAGATGACTTTCCCAATACAAAAGTTCACCGGAGATGACTTTCCCAATACAAAAGTTCACCGGGCATGACTTTTCCCTTACAAAAGTTCACCGGGCATGACTTTCCCAATACAAAAGTTCACCGGAGATGACTTTTCCCATACAAAAGTTCACCGGAGATGACTTTTCCCATACAAAAGTTCACCGGAGATGACTTTCCCAATACAAAAGTTCACCGGGCATGACTTTCCCAATACAAAAGTTCACCGGAGATGACTTTTCCCATACAAAAGTTCACCGGAGATGACTTTCCCAATACAAAAGTTCACCGGAGATGACTTTTCCCATACAAAAGTTCACCGGAGATGACTTTCCCAATACAAAAGTTCACCGGAGATGACTTTCCCAATATAAAAGTTCACCGGAGATGACTTTCCCAATACAAAAGTTCACCGGAGATGACTTTCCCAATACAAAAGTTCACCGGAGATGACTTTTCCCATACAAAAGTTCACCGGAGATGACTTTCCCAATACAAAAGTTCACCGGGCATGACTTTCCCAATACAAAAGTTCACCGGAGATGACTTTTCCCATACAAAAGTTCACCGGAGATGACTTTCCCAATATAAAAGTTCACCGGGCATGACTTTCCCAATACAAAAGTTCACCGGGCATGACTTTCCCAATACAAAAGTTCACCGGAGATGACTTTCCCATACAAAAGTTCACCGGAGATGACTTTTCCCATACAAAAGTTCACCGGAGATGACTTTCCCAATACAAAAGTTCACCGGAGATGACTTTTCCCATACAAAAGTTCACCGTAGATGACTTTCCCAATACAAAAGTTCACCGGGCATGACTTTCCCAATACAAAAGTTCACCGGAGATGACTTTTCCCATACAAAAGTTCACCGGAGATGACTTTCCCAATATAAAAGTTCACCGGAGATGACTTTCCCAATACAAAAGTTCACCGGAGATGACTTTCCCAATACAAAAGTTCACCGGAGATGACTTTTCCCATACAAAAGTTCACCGGAGATGACTTTCCCAATACAAAAGTTCACCCTAGATGACTTTCCCAATACAAAAGTTCACCGGGCATGACTTTTCCCATACAAAAATTCACCGGAGATGACTTTCCCAATACAAAAGTTCACCGGAGATGACTTTTCCCATACAAAAGTTCACCGGAGATGACTTTCCCAATACAAAAGTTCACCGGGCACGACTTTCCCAATACAAAAGTTCACCGGGCATGACTTTCCCAATACAAAAGTTCACCGGAGATGACTTTCCCAATACAAAAGTTCACCGGGCACGACTTTCCCAATACAAAAGTTCACCGGGCATGACTTTTCCCATACAAAAGTTCACCGGAGATGTTTTTCCCAATACAAAAGTTCACCGGAGATGACTTTTCCCATACAAAAGTTCACCGGGCATGACTTTTCCCATACAAAAGTTCACCGGAGATGACTTTCCAATACAAAAGTTCACCGGAGATAACTTTCCCAATACAAAAGTTCACCGGAGATGACTTTTCCCATACAAAAGTTCACCGGAGATGACTTTCCCAATACAAAAGTTCACCGGAGATGACTTTCCCAATACAAAAGTTGACCGGAGATGACTTTTCCCATACAAAAGTTCACCGGAGATGACTTTCCCAATACAAAAGTTCACCGGAGATGACTTTCCCAATACAAAAGTTCACCGGGCATGACTTTCCCAATACAAAAGTTCACCGGAGATGACTTTTCCCATACAAAAGTTCACCGGAGATGACTTTCCCAATACAAAAGTTCACCGGAGATGACTTTTCCCATACAAAAGTTCACCGGAGATGACTTTCCCAATACAAAAGTTCACCGGAGATGACTTTTCCCATACAAAAGTTCACCGGGCATGACTTTCCCAATACAAAAGTTCACCGGAGATGACTTTTCCCATACAAAAGTTCACCGGAGATGACTTTCCCAATACAAAAGTTCACCGGAGATGACTTTTCCCATACAAAAGTTCACCCGAGATGACTTTTCCCATACAAAAGTTCACCGGAGATGACTTTTCCCATACAAAAGTTCACCGGGCATGACTTTCCCAATACAAAAGTTCACCGGGCATGACTTTCCCAATACAAAAGTTCACCGGAGATGACTTTCCCAATACAAAAGTTCACCGGAGATGACTTTTCCCATACAAAAGTTCACCGGAGATGACTTTCCCAATACAAAAGTTCACCGGAGATGACTTTCCCAATACAAAAGTTCACCGGAGATGACTTTTCCCATACAAAAGTTCACCGGAGATGACTTTCCCAATACAAAAGTTCACCAGAGATGACTTTTCCCATACAAAAGTTCACCGGAGATGACTTTCCCAATACAAAAGTTCACCGGAGATGACTTTTCCCATACAAAAGTTCACCGGAGATGACTTTTCCCATACAAAAGTTCACCGGAGATGACTTTCCCAATACAAAAGTTCACCGGAGATGACTTTCCCAATACAAAAGTTCACCGGGCATGACTTTCCCAATACAAAAGTTCACCGGGCACGACTTTCCCAATACAAAAGTTCACCGGGCATGACTTTCCCAATACAAAAGTTCACCGGGCATGACTTTTCCCATACAAAAGTTCACCGGAGATGACTTTCCCAATACAAAAGTTCACCGGAGATGACTTTTCCCATACAAAAGTTCACCGGGCATGACTTTTCCCATACAAAAGTTCACCGGAGATGACTTTCCCAATACAAAAGTTCACCGGAGATGACTTTTCCCATACAAAAGTTCACCGGAGATGACTTTCCCAATACAAAAGTTCACCGGAGATGACTTTCCCAATACAAAAGTTCACCGGAGATGACTTTTCCCATACAAAAGTTCACCGGAGATGACTTTCCCAATACAAAAGTTCACCGGAGATGACTTTTCCCATACAAAAGTTCACCGGAGATGACTTTCCCAATACAAAAGTTCACCGGAGATGACTTTTCCATACAAAAGTTCACCGGAGATGACTTTCCCAATACAAAAGTTCACCGGAGATGACTTTCCCAATACAAAAGTTCACCGGGCATGACTTTCCCAATACAAAAGTTCACCGGAGATGACTTTCCCAATACAAAAGTTCACCGGGCATGACTTTCCCAATATAAAAGTTCACCGGGCATGACTTTCCCAATACAAAAGTTCACCGGAGATGACTTTCCCAATACAAAAGTTCACCGGAGATGACTTTTCCAATACAAAAGTTCACCGGAGATGACTTTCCCAATACAAAAGTTCACCGGGCATGACTTTCCCAAAACAAAAGTTCACCGGCCATGACTTTCCCAATACAAAAGTTCACCGGAGATGTCTTTTCCCATACAAAAGTTCACCGGAGATGACTTTCCCAATACAAAAGTTCACCGGAGATGACTTTTCCCATACAAAAGTTCACCGGAGATGACTTTTCCCATACAAAAGTTCACCGGAGATGACTTTCCCAATACAAAAGTTCACCGGGCATGACTTTCCCAATACAAAAGTTCACCGGAGATGACTTTTCCCATACAAAAGTTCACCGGAGATGACTTTCCCAATACAAAAGTTCACCGGAGATGACTTTTCCCATACAAAAGTTCACCGGAGATGACTTTTCCCATACCGGGCATGACTTTCCCAATACAAAAGTTCACCGGAGATGACTTTCCCAATACAAAAGTTCACCGGAGATGACTTTCCCAATACAAAAGTTCACCGGAGATGACTTTCCCACTACAAAAGTTCACCGGGCACGACTTTCCCAATACAAAAGTTCATCGGAGATGACTTTCCCAATATAAAAGTTCACCGGAGATGACTTTCCCAATACAAAAGTTCACCGGAGATGACTTTCCCAATACAAAAGTTCACCGGAGATGACTTTTCCCATACAAAAGTTCACCGGAGATGACTTTTCCCATACAAAAGTTCACCGGAGATGACTTTCCCATACAAAAGTTCACCGGAGATGACTTTCCCAATACAAAAGTTCACCGGAGATGACTTTCCCAATACAAAAGTTCACCGGAGATGACTTTTCCCATACAAAAGTTCACCGGAGATGACTTTCCCAATACAAAAGTTCACCGGAGATGACTTTCCCAATACAAAAGTTCACCGGAGATGACTTTCACAATATAAAAGTTCACCGGAGATGACTTTCCCAATACAAAAGTTCACCGGAGATGACTTTTCCCATACAAAAGTTCACCGGAGATGACTTTCCCAATACAAAAGTTCACCGGAGATGACTTTCCCAATACAAAAGTTCACCGGGCATGACTTTTCCCATACAAAAGTTCACCGGGCATGACTTTCCCAATACAAAAGTTCACCGGAGATGACTTTTCCCATACAAAAGTTCACCGGAGATGACTTTTCCCATACAAAAGTTCACCGGAGATGACTTTCCCAATACAAAAGTTCACCGGGCATGACTTTCCCAATACAAAAGTTCACCGGAGATGACTTTTCCCATACAAAAGTTCACCGGAGATGACTTTCCCAATACAAAAGTTCACCGGAGATGACTTTTCCCATACAAAAGTTCACCGGAGATGACTTTCCCAATACAAAAGTTCACCGGAGATGACTTACCCAATATAAAAGTTCACCGGAGATGACTTTCCCAATACAAAAGTTCACCGGAGATGACTTTCCCAATACAAAAGTTCACCGGAGATGACTTTTCCCATACAAAAGTTCACCGGAGATGACTTTCCCAATACAAAAGTTCACCGGGCATGACTTTCCCAATACAAAAGTTCACCGGAGATGACTTTTCCCATACAAAAGTTCACCGGAGATGACTTTCCCAATATAAAAGTTCACCGGGCATGACTTTCCCAATACAAAAGTTCACCGGGCATGACTTTCCCAATACAAAAGTTCACCGGAGATGACTTTCCCATACAAAAGTTCACCGGAGATGACTTTTCCCATACAAAAGTTCACCGGAGATGACTTTCCCAATACAAAAGTTCACCGGAGATGACTTTTCCCATACAAAAGTTCACCGGAGATGACTTTCCCAATACAAAAGTTCACCGGGCATGACTTTCCCAATACAAAAGTTCACCGGAGATGACTTTTCCCATACAAAAGTTCACCGGAGATGACTTTCCCAATATAAAAGTTCACCGGAGATGACTTTCCCAATACAAAAGTTCACCGGAGATGACTTTCCCAATACAAAAGTTCACCGGAGATGACTTTTCCCATACAAAAGTTCACCGGAGATGACTTTTCCCATACAAAAGTTCACCGGAGATGACTTTCCCAATAAAAAAGTTCACCGGGCACGACTTTCCCAATACAAAAGTTCACCGGGCATGACTTTCCCAATACAAAAGTTCACCGGGCACGACTTTCCCAATACAAAAGTTCACCGGGCATGACTTTTCCCATACAAAAGTTCACCGAAGATGACTTTCCCAATACAAAAGTTCACCGGAGATGACTTTTCCCATACAAAAGTTCACCGGGCATGACTTTTCCCATACAAAAGTTCACCGGAGATGACTTTCCCAATACAAAAGTTCACCGGAGATGACTTTTCCCATACAAAAGTTCACCGGAGATGACTTTCCCAATACAAAAGTTCACCGGAGATGACTTTTCCCATACAAAAGTTCACCGGAGATGACTTTCCCAATACAAAAGTTCACCGGAGATGACTTTCCCAATACAAAAGTTCACCGGAGATGACTTTTCCCATACAAAAGTTCACCGGAGATGACTTTCCCAATACAAAAGTTCACCGGAGATGACTTTCCCAATACAAAAGTTCACCGGGCATGACTTTCCCAATACAAAAGTTCACCGGAGATGACTTTTCCCATACAAAAGTTCACCGGAGATGACTTTCCCAATACAAAAGTTCACCGGAGATGACTTTTCCCATACAAAAGTTCACCGGAGATGACTTTTCCCATACAAAAGTTCACCGGAGATGACTTTTCCCATACAAAAGTTCACCGGAGATGACTTTCCCAATACAAAAGTTCACCGGAGATGACTTTCCCAATACAAAAGTTCACCGGGCATGACTTTCCTAATACAAAAGTTCACCGGAGATGACTTTTCCCATACAAAAGTTCACCGGAGATGACTTTCCCAATACAAAAGTTCACCGGAAATGACTTTTCCCATACAAAAGTTCACCGGAGATGACTTTTCCCATACAAAAGTTCACCGGAGATGACTTTTCCCATACAAAAGTTCACCGGGCATGACTTTCCCAATACAAAAGTTCACCGGGCATGACTTTCCCAATACAAAAGTTCACCGGAGATGACTTTCCCAATACAAAAGTTCACCGGAGATGACTTTTCCCATACAAAAGTTCACCGGAGATGACTTTCCCAATACAAAAGTTCACCGGAGATGACTTTCCCAATACAAAAGTTCACCGGAGATGACTTTTCCCATACAAAAGTTCACCGGAGATGACTTTCCTAATACAAAAGTTCACCGGAGATGACTTTTCCCATACAAAAGTTCACCGGAGATGACTTTCCCAATACAAAAGTTCACCGGAGATGACTTTTCCCATACAAAAGTTCACCGGAGATGACTTTTCCCATACAAAAGTTCACCGGAGATGACTTTTCCCATACAAAAGTTCACCGGGCATGACTTTCCCAATACAAAAGTTCACCGGGCATGACTTTCCCAATACAAAAGTTCACCGGAGATGACTTTCCCAATACAAAAGTTCACCGGAGATGACTTTTCCCATACAAAAGTTCACCGGAGATGACTTTCCCAATACAAAAGTTCACCGGAGATGACTTTCCCAATACAAAAGTTCACCGGAGATGACTTTTCCCATACAAAAGTTCACCGGAGATGACTTTCCCAATACAAAAGTTCATCGGAGATGACTTTTCCCATACAAAAGTTCACCGGAGATGACTTTCCCAATACAAAAGTTCACCGGAGATGACTTTTCCCATACAAAAGTTCACCGGAGATGATTTTTCCCATACAAAAGTTCACCGGAGGTGACTTTCCCAATACAAAAGTTCACCGGAGATGACTTTCCCAATACAAAAGTTCACCGGGCATGACTTTCCCAATACAAAAGTTCACCGGGCACGACTTTCCCAATACAAAAGTTCACCGGGCATGACTTTCCCAATACAAAAGTTCACCGGGCATGACTTTTCCCATACAAAAGTTCACCGGAGATGACTTTCCCAATACAAAAGTTCACCGGAGATGACTTTTCCCATACAAAAGTTCACCGGGCATGACTTTTCCCATACAAAAGTTCACCGGAGATGACTTTCCCAATACAAAAGTTCACCGGAGATGACTTTTCCCATACAAAAGTTCACCGGAGATGACTTTCCCAATACAAAAGTTCACCGGAGATGACTTTCCCAATACAAAAGTTCACCGGAGATGACTTTTCCCATACAAAAGTTCACCGGAGATGACTTTCCCGATACAAAAGTTCACCGGAGATGACTTTTCCCATACAAAAGTTCACCGGAGATGACTTTCCCAATACAAAAGTTCACCGGAGATGACTTTTCCCATACAAAAGTTCACCGGAGATGACTTTCCCAATACAAAAGTTCACCGGAGATGACTTTCCCAATACAAAAGTTCACCGGGCATGACTTTTCCCATACAAAAGTTCACCGGAGATGACTTTCCCAATATAAAAGTTCACCGGAGATGACTTTTCCCAATACAAAAGTTCACCGGAGATGACTTTCCCAATTCAAAAGTTCACCGGAGATGACTTTTCCCATACAAAAGTTCGCCGGAGATGACTTTCCCAATATAAAAGTTCACCGGAGATGACTTTTCCCATACAAAAGTTCACCGGAGATGACTTTCCCAATACAAAAGTTCACCGGAGATGACTTTTCCCATACAAAAGTTCACCGGAGATGACTTTCCCATACAAAAGTTCACCGGAGATGACTTTCCCAATACAAAAGTTCACCGGAGATGACTTTTCCCATACAAAAGTTCACCGGAGATGACTTTCCCAATACAAAAGTTCACCGGAGATGACTTTCCCAATACAAATGTTCACCGGAGATGACTTTTCCCATACAAAAGTTCACCGGAGATGACTTTCCCAATACAAAAGTTCACCGGAGATGACTTTTCCCATACAAAAGTTCACCGGAGATGACTTTCCCAATACAAAAGTTCACCGGAGATGACTTTCCCAATACAAAAGTTCACCGGAGATGACTTTTCCCATACAAAAGTTCACAGGAGATGACTTTCCCAATACAAAAGTTCACCGGGCATGACTTTTCCCATACAAAAGTTCACCGGAGATGACTTTCCCAATACAAAAGTTCACCGGAGATGACTTTCCCAATACAAAAGTTCACCGGAGATGACTTTTCCCATACAAAAGTTCACCGGAGATGACTTTCCCAATACAAAAGTTCACCGGAGATGACTTTCCCAATACAAAAGTCCACCGGAGATGATTTTTCCTATACAAAAGTTCACCGGAGATGACTTTCCCAATACAAAAGTTCACCGGAGATGACTTTCCCAATACAAAAGTTCACCGGAGATGACTTTTCCCATACAAAAGTTCACCGGAGATGACTTTCCCAATACAAAAGTTCACCGGAGATGACTTTTCCCATACAAAAGTTCACCGGAGATGACTTTCCCAATATAAAAGTTCACCGGAGATGACTTTTCCCATACAAAAGTTCACCGGAGATGACTTTTCCCATACAAAAGTTCACCGGGCATGACTTTCCCAACACAAAAGTTCACCGGGCATGACTTTCCCAATACAAAAGTTCACCGGGCATGACTTTTCCCATACAAAAGTTCACCGGAGATGACTTTCCCAATATAAAAGTTCACCGGGCATGACTTTCCCAATACAAAAGTTCACCGGAGATGACTTTCCCAATACAAAAGTTCACCGGAGATGACTTTTACCATACAAAAGTTCACCGGAGATGACTTTCCCAATACAAAAGTTCACCGGAGATGACTTTTCCCATACAAAAGTTCACCGGAGATGACTTTCCCAAAACAAAAGTTCACCGGGCATGACTTTCCCAAAACAAAAGTTCACCGGGCATGACTTTCCCAATACAAAAGTTCACCGGGCATGACTTTCCCAATACAAAAGTTCACCGGGCATGACTTTTCCAATATAAAAGTTCACCGGAGATGACTTTCCCAATACAAAAGTTCACCGGGCATGACTTTCCCAATACAAAAGTTCACCGGGCATGACTTTCCCAATACAAAAGTTCACCGGAGATGACTTTCCCAATACAAAAGTTCACCGGAGATGACTTTTCCCATACAAAAGTTCACAGGAGATGACTTTCCCAATACAAAAGATCACCGGGCATGACTTTCCCAATACAAAAGTTCACCGGAGATGATTTTTCCCATACAAAAGTTCACCGGAGATGACTTTCCCAATACAAAAGTTCACCGGAGATGACTTTTCCCATACAAAAGTTCACCGGAGATGACTTTCCCAATACAAAAGTTCACCGGGCATGACTTTCCCAATACAAAAGTTCACCGGGCATGACTTTCCCAATACAATAGTTCACCGGGCATGACTTTCCCAATACAAAAGTTCACCGGGCATGACTTTTCCAATATAAAAGTTCACCGGAGATGACTTTCCCAATACAAAAGTTCACCGGAGATGACTTTCCCAATACAAAAGTTCACCGGAGATGACTTTTCCCTTACAAAAGTTCACCGGAGATGACTTTCCCAATACAAAAGTTCACCGGAGATGACTTTCCCAATACAAAAGTTCACCGGGCATGACTTTCCCAATACAAAAGTTCACCGGAGATGACTTTTCCCATACAAAAGGTCACCGGTGATGACTTTCCCATACAAAAGTTCACCGGAGATGACTTTCCCAATACAAAAGTTCACCGGAGATGACTTTCCCAATACAAAAGTTCACCGGAGATGACTTTCCCAATACAAAAGTTCACCGGAGATGACTTTTCCCATACAAAAGTTCACCGGAGATGACTTTTCCCATACAAAAGTTCACCGGAGATGACTTTCCCAATACAAAAGTTCACCGGAGATGACTTTTCCCATACAAAAGTTCACCGGAGATGACTTTCCCAATACAAAAGTTCACCGGAGATGACTTTCCCAATACAAAAGTTCACCGGGCATGACTTTCCCAATACAAAAGTTCACCGGGCATGACTTTTCCAATATAAAAGTTCACCGGAGATGACTTTCCCAATACAAAAATTCACCGGAGATGACTTTTCCCATACAAAAGTTCACCGGGCATGACTTTCCCAATACAATAGTTCACCGGGCATGACTTTCCCAATACAAAAGTTCACCGGAGATGACTTTCCCAATACAAAAGTTCACCGGAAATGACTTTTCCCATACAAAAGTTCACCGGAGATGACTTTCCCAATACAAAAGTTCACCGGAGATGACTTTCCCAATACAAAAGTTCACCGGAGATGACTTTTCCCATACAAAAGTTCACCGGAGATGACTTTCCCAATACAAAAGTTCACCGGAGATGACTTTTCCCATACAAAAGTTCACCGGGCATGACTTTCCCAATACAAAAGTTCCCCGGGCATGACTTTCCCAATACAAAAGTTCACCGGGCATGACTTTTCCCATACAAAAGTTCACCGGAGATGACTTTCCCAATATAAAAGTTCACCGGGCATGACTTTCCCAATACAAAAGTTCACCGGAGATGACTTTCCCAATACAAAAGTTCACCGGAGATGACTTTCCCAATACAAAAGTTCACCGGAGATGACTTTCCCAATACAAAAGTTCACCGGAGATGACTTTTCCCATACAAAAGTTCACCGGAGATGACTTTTCCCATACAAAAGTTCACCGGAGATGACTTTCCCAATACAAAAGTTCACCGGAGATGACTTTTCCCATACAAAAGTTCACCGGAGATGACTTTCCCAATACAAAAGTTCACCGGAGATGACTTTCCCAATACAAAAGTTCACCGGAGATGACTTTTCCCATACAAAAGTTCACCGGAGATGACTTTTCCAATATAAAAGTTCACCGGAGATGACTTTCCCAATACAAAAATTCACCGGAGATGACTTTTCCCATACAAAAGTTCACCGGGCATGACTTTCCCAATACAATAGTTCACCGGGCATGACTTTCCCAATACAAAAGTTCACCGGAGATGACTTTCCCAATACAATAGTTCACCGGGCATGACTTTCCCAATACAAAAGTTCACCGGGCATGACTTTTCCAATATAAAAGTTCACCGGAGATGACTTTCCCAATACAAAAGTTCACCGGAGATGACTTTTCCCATACAAAAGTTCACCGGAGATGACTTTCCCAATATAAAAGTTCACCGGGCATGACTTTCCCAAAACAAAAGTTCACCGGGCATGACTTTCCCAATACAAAAGTTCACCGGAGATGACTTTTCCCATACAAAAGTTCACCGGAGATGACTTTTCCCATACAAAAGTTCACCGGAGATGACTTTTCCCATACAAAAGTTCACCGGAGATGATTTTCCCATACAAAAGTTCACCGGGCATGACTTTCCCAATACAAAAGTTCACCGGGCATGACTTTCCCAATACAAAAGTTCACCGGGCATGACTTTCCCAATACAAAAGTTCACCGGGCATGACTTTTCCCATACAAAAGTTCACCGGAGATGACTTTCCCAATATAAAAGTTCACCGGAGATGACTTTTCCCATACAAAAGTTCACCGGGCATGACTTTCCCAATACAATAGTTCACCGGGCATGACTTTCCCAATACAAAAGTTCACCGGAGATGACTTTCCCAATACAAAAGTTCACCGGAGATGACTTTTCCCATACAAAAGTTCACCGGAGATGACTTTCCCAATACAAAAGTTCACCGGAGATGACTTTCCCAATACAAAAGTTCACCGGAGATGACTTTTCCCATACAAAAGTTCACCGGAGATGACTTTCCCAATACAAAAGTTCACCGGAGATGACTTTTCCCATACAAAAGTTCACCGGGCATGACTTTCCCAATACAAAAGTTCCCCGGGCATGACTTTCCCAATACAAAAGTTCACCGGGCATGACTTTTCCCATACAAAAGTTCACCGGAGATGACTTTCCCAATATAAAAGTTCACCGGGCATGACTTTCCCAATACAAAAGTTCACCGGAGATGACTTTCCCAATACAAAAGTTCACCGGAGATGACTTTTCCCATACAAAAGTTCACCGGAGATGACTTTCCCAATACAAAAGTTCACCGGAGATGACTTTCCCAATACAAAAGTTCACCGGAGATGACTTTTCCCATACAAAAGTTCACCGGAGATGACTTTCCCAATACAAAAGTTCACCGGAGATGACTTTCCCAATACAAAAGTTCACCGGAGATGACTTTTCCCATACAAAAGTTCACCGGGCATGACTTTCCCAATACAAAAGTTCCCCGGGCATGACTTTCCCAATACAAAAGTTCACCGGGCATGACTTTTCCCATACAAAAGTTCACCGGAGATGACTTTCCCAATACAAAAGTTCCACGGGCATGACTTTCCCAATACAAAAGTTCACCGGGCATGACTTTTCCCATACAAAAGTTCACCGGAGATGACTTTCCCAATACAAAAAGTTCACCGGGCATGACTTTCCCAATACAAAAGTTCACCGGAGATGACTTTCCCAATACAAAAGTTCACCGGAGATGACTTTTCCCATACAAAAGTTCACAGGAGATGACTTTCCCAATACAAAAGATCACCGGGCATGACTTTCCCAATACAAAAGTTCACCGGAGATGATTTTTCCCATACAAAAGTTCACCGGAGATGACTTTCCCAATACAAAAGTTCACCGGAGATGACTTTTCCCATACAAAAGTTCACCGGAGATGACTTTCCCAATACAAAAGTTCACCGGGCATGACTTTCCCAATACAAAAGTTCACCGGGCATGACTTTCCCAATACAATAGTTCACCGGGCATGACTTTCCCAATACAAAAGTTCACCGGGCATGACTTTTCCAATATAAAAGTTCACCGGAGATGACTTTCCCAATACAAAAGTTCACCGGAGATGACTTTCCCAATACAAAAGTTCACCGGAGATGACTTTTCCCTTACAAAAGTTCACCGGAGATGACTTTCCCAATACAAAAGTTCACCGGAGATGACTTTCCCAATACAAAAGTTCACCGGGCATGACTTTCCCAATACAAAAGTTCACCGGAGATGACTTTTCCCATACAAAAGGTCACCGGTGATGACTTTCCCATACAAAAGTTCACCGGAGATGACTTTCCCAATACAAAAGATCACCGGAGATGACTTTCCCAATACAAAAGTTCACCGGAGATGACTTTCCCAATACAAAAGTTCACCGGAGATGACTTTTCCCATACAAAAGTTCACCGGAGATGACTTTTCCCATACAAAAGTTCACCGGAGATGACTTTCCCAATACAAAAGTTCACCGGAGATGACTTTTCCCATACAAAAGTTCACCGGAGATGACTTTCCCAATACAAAAGTTCACCGGAGATGACTTTCCCAATACAAAAGTTCACCGGGCATGACTTTCCCAATACAAAAGTTCACCGGGCATGACTTTTCCAATATAAAAGTTCACCGGAGATGACTTTCCCAATACAAAAATTCACCGGAGATGACTTTTCCCATACAAAAGTTCACCGGGCATGACTTTCCCAATACAATAGTTCACCGGGCATGACTTTCCCAATACAAAAGTTCACCGGAGATGACTTCCCAATACAAAAGTTCACCGGAAATGACTTTTCCCATACAAAAGTTCACCGGAGATGACTTTCCCAATACAAAAGTTCACCGGAGATGACTTTCCCAATACAAAAGTTCACCGGAGATGACTTTTCCCATACAAAAGTTCACCGGAGATGACTTTCCCAATACAAAAGTTCACCGGAGATGACTTTTCCCATACAAAAGTTCACCGGGCATGACTTTCCCAATACAAAAGTTCCCCGGGCATGACTTTCCCAATACAAAAGTTCACCGGGCATGACTTTTCCCATACAAAAGTTCACCGGAGATGACTTTCCCAATATAAAAGTTCACCGGGCATGACTTTCCCAATACAAAAGTTCACCGGAGATGACTTTCCCAATACAAAAGTTCACCGGAGATGACTTTCCCAATACAAAAGTTCACCGGAGATGACTTTCCCAATACAAAAGTTCACCGGAGATGACTTTTCCCATACAAAAGTTCACCGGAGATGACTTTTCCCATACAAAAGTTCACCGGAGATGACTTTCCCAATACAAAAGTTCACCGGAGATGACTTTTCCCATACAAAAGTTCACCGGAGATGACTTTCCCAATACAAAAGTTCACCGGAGATGACTTTCCCAATACAAAAGTTCACCGGAGATGACTTTTCCCATACAAAAGTTCACCGGAGATGACTTTTCCAATATAAAAGTTCACCGGAGATGACTTTCCCAATACAAAATTCACCGGAGATGACTTTTCCCATACAAAAGTTCACCGGGCATGACTTTCCCAATACAATAGTTCACCGGGCATGACTTTCCCAATACAAAAGTTCACCGGAGATGACTTTCCCAATACAATAGTTCACCGGGCATGACTTTCCCAATACAAAAGTTCACCGGGCATGACTTTTCCAATATAAAAGTTCACCGGAGATGACTTTCCCAATACAAAAGTTCACCGGAGATGACTTTTCCCATACAAAAGTTCACCGGAGATGACTTTCCCAATATAAAAGTTCACCGGGCATGACTTTCCCAAAACAAAAGTTCACCGGGCATGACTTTCCCAATACAAAAGTTCACCGGAGATGACTTTTCCCATACAAAAGTTCACCGGAGATGACTTTTCCCATACAAAAGTTCACCGGAGATGACTTTTCCCATACAAAAGTTCACCGGAGATGACTTTTCCCATACAAAAGTTCACCGGGCATGACTTTCCCAATACAAAAGTTCACCGGGCATGACTTTCCCAATACAAAAGTTCACCGGGCATGACTTTCCCAATACAAAAGTTCACCGGGCATGACTTTTCCCATACAAAAGTTCACCGGAGATGACTTTCCCAATATAAAAGTTCACCGGAGATGACTTTTCCCATACAAAAGTTCACCGGGCATGACTTTCCCAATACAATAGTTCACCGGGCATGACTTTCCCAATACAAAAGTTCACCGGAGATGACTTTCCCAATACAAAAGTTCACCGGAGATGACTTTTCCCATACAAAAGTTCACCGGAGATGACTTTCCCAATACAAAAGTTCACCGGAGATGACTTTCCCAATACAAAAGTTCACCGGAGATGACTTTTCCCATACAAAAGTTCACCGGAGATGACTTTCCCAATACAAAAGTTCACCGGAGATGACTTTTCCCATACAAAAGTTCACCGGGCATGACTTTCCCAATACAAAAGTTCCCCGGGCATGACTTTCCCAATACAAAAGTTCACCGGGCATGACTTTTCCCATACAAAAGTTCACCGGAGATGACTTTCCCAATATAAAAGTTCACCGGGCATGACTTTCCCAATACAAAAGTTCACCGGAGATGACTTTCCCAATACAAAAGTTCACCGGAGATGACTTTTCCCATACAAAAGTTCACCGGAGATGACTTTCCCAATACAAAAGTTCACCGGAGATGACTTTCCCAATACAAAAGTTCACCGGAGATGACTTTTCCCATACAAAAGTTCACCGGAGATGACTTTCCCAATACAAAAGTTCACCGGAGATGACTTTCCCAATACAAAAGTTCACCGGAGATGACTTTTCCCATACAAAAGTTCACCGGGCATGACTTTCCCAATACAAAAGTTCCCCGGGCATGACTTTCCCAATACAAAAGTTCACCGGGCATGACTTTTCCCATACAAAAGTTCACCGGAGATGACTTTCCCAATACAAAAGTTCCACGGGCATGACTTTCCCAATACAAAAGTTCACCGGGCATGACTTTTCCCATACAAAAGTTCACCGGAGATGACTTTCCCAATACAAAAGTTCACCGGAGATGACTTTTCCCATACAAAAGTTCACCGGGCATGACTTTTCCCATACAAAAGTTCACCGGAGATGACTTTCCCAATACAAAAGTTCACCGGAGATGACTTTTCCCATACAAAAGTTCACCGGAGATGACTTTCCCAATACAAAAGTTCACCGGAGATGACTTTCCCAATACAAAAGTTCACCGGAGATGACTTTTCCCATACAAAAGTTCACCGGAGATGACTTTCCCAATACAAAAGTTCACCGGAGATGACTTTTCCCATACAAAAGTTCACCGGAGATGACTTTCCCAATACAAAAGTTCACCGGAGATGACTTTTCCCATACAAAAGTTCACCGGAGATGACTTTCCCAATACAAAAGTTCACCGGAGATGACTTTCCCAATACAAAAGTTCACCGGGCATGACTTTTCCCATACAAAAGTTCACCGGAGATGACTTTCCCAATATAAAAGTTCACCGGAGATGACTTTTCCCAATACAAAAGTTCACCGGAGATGACTTTCCCAATTCAAAAGTTCACCGGAGATGACTTTTCCCATACAAAAGTTCGCCGGAGATGACTTTCCCAATATAAAAGTTCACCGGAGATGACTTTTCCCATACAAAAGTTCACCGGAGATGACTTTCCCAATACAAAAGTTCACCGGAGATGACTTTTCCCATACAAAAGTTCACCGGAGATGACTTTCCCATACAAAAGTTCACCGGAGATGACTTTCCCAATACAAAAGTTCACCGGAGATGACTTTTCCCATACAAAAGTTCACCGGAGATGACTTTTCCCAATACAAAAGTTCACCGGAGATGACTTTCCCAATACAAATGTTCACCGGAGATGACTTTTCCCATACAAAAGTTCACCGGAGATGACTTTCCCAATACAAAAGTTCACCGGAGATGACTTTTCCCATACAAAAGTTCACCGGAGATGACTTTCCCAATACAAAAGTTCACCGGAGATGACTTTCCCAATACAAAAGTTCACCGGAGATGACTTTTCCCATACAAAAGTTCACAGGAGATGACTTTCCCAATACAAAAGTTCACCGGGCATGACTTTTCCCATACAAAAGTTCACCGGAGATGACTTTCCCAATACAAAAGTTCACCGGAGATGACTTTCCCAATACAAAAGTTCACCGGAGATGACTTTTCCCATACAAAAGTTCACCGGAGATGACTTTCCCAATACAAAAGTTCACCGGAGATGACTTTCCCAATACAAAAGTCCACCGGAGATGATTTTTCCTATACAAAAGTTCACCGGAGATGACTTTCCCAATACAAAAGTTCACCGGAGATGACTTTCCCAATACAAAAGTTCACCGGAGATGACTTTTCCCATACAAAAGTTCACCGGAGATGACTTTCCCAATACAAAAGTTCACCGGAGATGACTTTTCCCATACAAAAGTTCACCGGAGATGACTTTCCCAATATAAAAGTTCACCGGAGATGACTTTTCCCATACAAAAGTTCACCGGAGATGACTTTTCCCATACAAAAGTTCACCGGGCATGACTTTCCCAACACAAAAGTTCACCGGGCATGACTTTCCCAATACAAAAGTTCACCGGGCATGACTTTTCCCATACAAAAGTTCACCGGAGATGACTTTCCCAATATAAAAGTTCACCGGGCATGACTTTCCCAATACAAAAGTTCACCGGAGATGACTTTCCCAATACAAAAGTTCACCGGAGATGACTTTTACCATACAAAAGTTCACCGGAGATGACTTTCCCAATACAAAAGTTCACCGGAGATGACTTTTCCCATACAAAAGTTCACCGGAGATGACTTTCCCAAAACAAAAGTTCACCGGGCATGACTTTCCCAAAACAAAAGTTCACCGGGCATGACTTTCCCAATACAAAAGTTCACCGGGCATGACTTTCCCAATACAAAAGTTCACCGCATGACTTTTCCAATATAAAAGTTCACCGGAGATGACTTTCCCAATACAAAAGTTCACCGGGCATGACTTTCCCAATACAAAAGTTCACCGGGCATGACTTTCCCAATACAAAAGTTCACCGGAGATGACTTTCCCAATACAAAAGTTCACCGGAGATGACTTTTCCCATACAAAAGTTCACAGGAGATGACTTTCCCAATACAAAAGATCACCGGGCATGACTTTCCCAATACAAAAGTTCACCGGAGATGATTTTTCCCATACAAAAGTTCACCGGAGATGACTTTCCCAATACAAAAGTTCACCGGAGATGACTTTTCCCACACAAAAGTTCACCGGAGATGACTTTCCCAATACAAAAGTTCACCGGGCATGACTTTCCCAATACAAAAGTTCACCGGGCATGACTTTCCCAATACAATAGTTCACCGGGCATGACTTTCCCAATACAAAAGTTCACCGGGCATGACTTTTCCAATATAAAAGTTCACCGGAGATGACTTTCCCAATACAAAAGTTCACCGGAGATGACTTTCCCAATACAAAAGTTCACCGGAGATGACTTTTCCCTTACAAAAGTTCACCGGAGATGACTTTCCCAATACAAAAGTTCACCGGAGATGACTTTCCCAATACAAAAGTTCACCGGGCATGACTTTCCCAATACAAAAGTTCACCGGAGATGACTTTTCCATACAAAAGGTCACCGGTGATGACTTTCCCATACAAAAGTTCACCGGAGATGACTTTCCCAATACAAAAGTTCACCGGAGATGACTTTCCCAATACAAAAGTTCACCGGAGATGACTTTCCCAATACAAAAGTTCACCGGAGATGACTTTTCCATACAAAAGTTCACCGGAGATGACTTTTCCCATACAAAAGTTCACCGGAGATGACTTTCCCAATACAAAAGTTCACCGGAGATGACTTTTCCCATACAAAAGTTCACCGGAGATGACTTTCCCAATACAAAAGTTCACCGGAGATGACTTTCCCAATACAAAAGTTCACCGGGCATGACTTTCCCAATACAAAAGGTTCACCGGGCATGACTTTTCCAATATAAAAGTTCACCGGAGATGACTTTCCCAATACAAAAATTCACCGGAGATGACTTTTCCCATACAAAAGTTCACCGGGCATGACTTTCCCAATACAATAGTTCACCGGGCATGACTTTCCCAATACAAAAGTTCACCGGAGATGACTTTCCCAATACAAAAGTTCACCGGAAATGACTTTTCCCATACAAAAGTTCACCGGAGATGACTTTCCTAATACAAAAGTTCACCGGAGATGACTTTCCCAATACAAAAGTTCACCGGAGATGACTTTTCCCATACAAAAGTTCACCGGGCATGACTTTCCCAATACAAAAGTTCCCCGGGCATGACTTTCCCAATACAAAAGTTCACCGGGCATGACTTTTCCCATACAAAAGTTCACCGGAGATGACTTTCCCAATATAAAAGTTCACCGGGCATGACTTTCCCAATACAAAAGTTCACCGGAGATGACTTTCCCAATACAAAAGTTCACCGGAGATGACTTTCCCAATACAAAAGTTCACCGGAGATGACTTTCCCAATACAAAAGTTCACCGGAGATGACTTTTCCCATACAAAAGTTCACCGGAGATGACTTTTCCCATACAAAAGTTCACCGGAGATGACTTTCCCAATACAAAAGTTCACCGGAGATGACTTTTCCCATACAAAAGTTCACCGGAGATGACTTTCCCAATACAAAAGTTCACCGGAGATGACTTTCCCAATACAAAAGTTCACCGGGCATGACTTTCCCAATACAAAAGTTCACCGGGCATGACTTTTCCAATATAAAAGTTCACCGGAGATGACTTTCCCAATACAAAAATTCACCGGAGATGACTTTTCCCATACAAAAGTTCACCGGGCATGACTTTCCCAATACAATAGTTCACCGGGCATGACTTTCCCAATACAAAAGTTCACCGGAGATGACTTTCCCAATACAATAGTTCACCGGGCATGACTTTCCCAATACAAAAGTTCACCGGGCATGACTTTTCCAATATAAAAGTTCACCGGAGATGACTTTCCCAATACAAAAGTTCACCGGAGATGACTTTTCCCATACAAAAGTTCACCGGAGATGACTTTCCCAATACAAAAGTTCACCGGAGATGACTTTTCCCATACAAAAGTTCACCGGGCATGACTTTCCCAATACAAAAGTTCCCCGGGCATGACTTTCCCAATACAAAAGTTCACCGGGCATGACTTTTCCCATACAAAAGTTCACCGGAGATGACTTTCCCAATATAAAAGTTCACCGGGCATGACTTTCCCAATACAAAAGTTCACCGGAGATGACTTTCCCAATACAAAAGTTCACCGGAGATGACTTTCCCAATACAAAAGTTCACCGGAGATGACTTTCCCAATACAAAAGTTCACCGGAGATGACTTTTCCCATACAAAAGTTCACCGGAGATGACTTTTCCCATACAAAAGTTCACCGGAGATGACTTTCCCAATACAAAAGTTCACCGGAGATGACTTTTCCCATACAAAAGTTCACCGGAGATGACTTTTCCCATACAAAAGTTCACCGGAGATGACTTTCCCAATATAAAAGTTCACCGGGCATGACTTTCCCAAAACAAAAGTTCACCGGGCATGACTTTCCCAATACAAAAGTTCACCGGAGATGACTTTTCCCATACAAAAGTTCACCGGAGATGACTTTTCCCATACAAAAGTTCACCGGAGATGACTTTTCCCATACAAAAGTTCACCGGAGATGACTTTTCCCATACAAAAGTTCACCGGGCATGACTTTCCCAATACAAAAGTTCACCGGGCATGACTTTCCCAATACAAAAGTTCACCGGGCATGACTTTCCCAATACAAAAGTTCACCGGGCATGACTTTTCCCATACAAAAGTTCACCGGAGATGACTTTCCCAATATAAAAGTTCACCGGAGATGACTTTTCCCATACAAAAGTTCACCGGGCATGACTTTCCCAATACAATAGTTCACCGGGCATGACTTTCCCAATACAAAAGTTCACCGGAGATGACTTTCCCAATACAAAAGTTCACCGGAGATGACTTTTCCCATACAAAAGTTCACCGGAGATGACTTTCCCAATACAAAAGTTCACCGGAGATGACTTTCCCAATACAAAAGTTCACCGGAGATGACTTTTCCCATACAAAAGTTCACCGGAGATGACTTTCCCAATACAAAAGTTCACCGGAGATGACTTTTCCCATACAAAAGTTCACCGGGCATGACTTTCGCAATACAAAAGTTCCCCGGGCATGACTTTCCCAATACAAAAGTTCACCGGGCATGACTTTTCCCATACAAAAGTTCACCGGAGATGACTTTCCCAATATAAAAGTTCACCGGGCATGACTTTCCCAATACAAAAGTTCACCGGAGATGACTTTCCCAATACAAAAGTTCACCGGAGATGACTTTTCCCATACAAAAGTTCACCGGAGATGACTTTCCCAATACAAAAGTTCACCGGAGATGACTTTTCCCATACAAAAGTTCACCGGAGATGACTTTCCCAATACAAAAGTTCACCGGAGATGACTTTCCCAATACAAAAGTTCACCGGGCATGACTTTCCCAATACAAAAGTTCACCGGGCATGACTTTTCCAATATAAAAGTTCACCGGAGATGACTTTCCCAATACAAAAGTTCACCGGAGATGACTTTTCCCATACAAAAGTTCACCGGGCATGACTTTCCCAATACAATAGTTCACCGGGCATGACTTTCCCAATACAAAAGTTCACCGGGCATGACTTTTCCAATATAAAAGTTCACCGGAGATGACTTTCCCAATACAAAAGTTCACCGGGCATGACTTTCCCAATACAAAAGTTCACCGGGCATGACTTTCCCAATACAAAAGTTCACCGGAGATGACTTTCCCAATACAAAAGTTCACCGGGCATGACTTTCCCAATACAAAAGTTCACCGGGCATGACTTTCCCAATACAATAGTTCACCGGGCATGACTTTCCCAATACAAAAGTTCACCGGGCAAGACTTTTCCAATATAAAAGTTCACCGGAGATGACTTTCCCAATACAAAAGTTCACCGGAGATGACTTTTCCCATACAAAAGTTCACCGGAGATGACTTTCCCAATATAAAAGTTCACCGGGCATGACTTTCCCAAAACAAAAGTTCACCGGGCATGACTTTCCCAATACAAAAGTTCACCGGAGATGACTTTTCCCATACAAAAGTTCACCGGAGATGACTTTTCCCATACAAAAGTTCACCGGAGATGACTTTTCCCATACAAAAGTTCACCGGAGATGACTTTTCCCATACAAAAGTTCACCGGGCATGACTTTCCCAATACAAAAGTTCACCGGGCATGACTTTCCCAATACAAAAGTTCACCGGGCATGACTTTCCCAATACAAAAGTTCACCGGGCATGACTTTTCCCATACAAAAGTTCACCGGAGATGACTTTCCCAATATAAAAGTTCACCGGGCATGACTTTCCCAATACAAAAGTTCACCGGAGATGACTTTTCCCATACAAAAGTTCACCGGAGATGACTTTCCCAATACAAAAGTTCACCGGAGATGACTTTTCCCATACAAAAGTTCACCGGAGATGACTTTCCCAATACAAAAGTTCACCGGAGATGACTTTCCCAATACAAAAGTTCACCGGGCATGACTTTCCCAATACAAAAGTTCACCGGGCATAACTTTTCCAATATAAAAGTTCACCGGAGATGACTTTCCCAATACAAAAGTTCACCGGAGATGACTTTTCCCATACAAAAGTTCACCGGGCATGACTTTTCCCATACAAAAGTTCACCGGAGATGACTTTCCCAATACAAAAGTTCACCGGAGATGACTTTTCCCATACAAAAGTTCACCGGAGATGACTTTCCCAATACAAAAGTTCACCGGAGATGACTTTCCCAATACAAAAGTTCACCGGGCATGACTTTCCCAATACAAAAGTTCTCCGGGCATGACTTTTCCAATATAAAAGTTCACCGGAGATGACTTTTCCCATACAAAAGTTCACCGGAGATGACTTTCCCAATACAAAAGTTCACCGGAGATGACTTTCCCAATACAAAAGTTCACCGGAGATGACTTTCCCAATACAAAAGTTCACCGGAGATGACTTTTCCCATACAAAAGTTCACCGGAGATGACTTTCCCAATACAAAAGTTCACCGGGCATGACTTTCCCAATACAAAAGTTCACCGGGCATGACTTTTCCAATATAAGAGTTAACCGGAGATGACTTTCCCAATACAAAAGTTCACCGGAGATGACTTTTCCCATACAAAAGTTCACCGGGCATGACTTTCCCAATACAATAGTTCACCGGGCATGACTTTCCCAATACAAAAGTTCACCGGGCATGACTTTTCCAATATAAAAGTTCACCGGAGATGACTTTCCCAATACAAAAGTTCACCGGAGATGACTTTCCCAACACAAAAGTTCACCGGGCATGACTTTCCCAATACAAAAGTTCACCGGAGATGACTTTTCCCATACAAAAGTTCACCGGAGATGACTTTTCCCATACAAAAGTTCACCGGAGATGACTTTCCCAATACAAAAGTTCACCGGAGATGACTTTCCCAATACAAAAGTTCACCGGAGATGACTTTCCCAATACAAAAGTTCACCGGGCATGACTTTCCCAATACAAAAGTTCACCGGGCATGACTTTTCCAATATAAATGTTCACCGGAGATGACTTTCCCAATACAAAAGTTCACCGGAGATGACTTTCCCAATACAAAAGTTCACCGGGCATGACTTTCCCAATACAAAAGTTCACCGGACATGACTTTCCTAATACAATAGTTCACCGGAGATGACTTTCCCAATACAAAAGTTCACCGGAGATGACTTTCCCAATACAAAAGTTCACCGGAGATGACTTTCCCAATACAAAAGTTCACCGGAAATGACTTTCCCAATACAAAAGTTCACCGGAGATGACTTTTCCCATACAAAAGTTCACCGGAGATGACTTTCCCAATACAAAAGTTCACCGGAGATGACTTTCCCAATACAAAAGTTCACCGGGCATGACTTTCCCAATACAAAAGTTCACCGGAGATGATTTTCCCAATACAAAAGTTCACCGGAGATGACTTTTCCCATACAAAAGTTCACCGGAGATGACTTTCCCAATACAAAAGTTCACCGGGCATGACTTTCCCAATACAAAAGTTCACCGGAGATGATTTTTCCCATACAAAAGTTCACCGGAGATGACTTTCCCAATACAAAAGTTCACCGGAGATGACTTTTCCCATACAAAAGTTCACCGGAGATGACTTTCCCAATACAAAAGTTCACCGGAGATGACTTTTCCCATACAAAAGTTCACCGGAGATGACTTTCCCAATACAAAAGTTCACCGGAGATGACTTTTCCCATACAAAAGTTCACCGGAGATGACTTTTCCCATACAAAAGTTCACCGGAGATGACTTTCCCAATACAAAAGTTCACCGGAGATGACTTTCCCAATACAAAAGTTCACCGGAGATGACTTTTCCCATACAAAAGTTCACCGGAGATGACTTTCCCAATACAAAAGTTCACCGGAGATGACTTTCCCAATACAAAAGTTCACCGGAGATGACTTTTCCCATACAAAAGTTCACCGGAGATGACTTTTCCCATACAAAAGTTCACCGGAGATGACTTTCCCAATACAAAAGTTCACCGGAGCTGACTTTCCCAATACAAAAGTTCACCGGAGATGACTTTTCCAATATAAAAGTTCACCGGAGATGACTTTTCCCATACAAAAGTTCACCGGAGATGACTTTTCCCATACAAAAGTTCACCGGAGATGACTTTTCCCATACAAAAGTTCATCGGAGATGACTTTCCCAATACAAAAGTTCACCGGAGATGACTTTCCCAATACAAAAGTTCACCGGAGATGACTTTTCCCAATACAAAAGTTCACCGGAGATGACTTTCCCAATACAAAAGTTCACCGGAGATGACTTTCCCAATACAAAAGTTCACCGGAGATGACTTTTCCCATACAAAAGTTCACCGGAGATGACTTTTCCCATACAAAAGTTCACCGGAGATGACTTTCCCATACAAAAGTTCACCGGAGATGACTTTCCCAATACAAAATTTCACCGGAGATGACTTTTCCCATACAAAAGTTCACCGGAGATGACTTTCCCAATACAAAAGTTCACCGGAGATGACTTTCCCAATATAAAAGTTCACCGGGCATGACTTTCCCAATACAAAAGTTCACCGGGCATGACTTTCCCAATACAAAAGTTCACCGGAGATGACTTTTCCCATACAAAAGTTCACCGGAGATGACTTTTCCCATACAAAAGTTCACCGGAGATGACTTTTCCCATACAAAAGTTCACCGGAGATGACTTTCCCAATACAAAAGTTCACCGGAGATGACTTTCCCAATACAAAAGTTCACCGGAGATGACTTATCCCATACAAAAGTTCACCGGAGATGACTTTCCCAATACAAAAGTTCACCGGAGATGACTTTCCCAATACAAAAGTTCACCGGAGATGACTTTTCCCATACAAAAGTTCACAGTAGATGACTTTCCCAATACAAAAGTTCACCGGAGATGACTTTTCCCATACAAAAGTTCACCGGAGATGACTTTCCCAATACAAAAGTTCACCGGAGATGACTTTCCCAATACAAAAGTTCACCGGAGATGACTTTCCCAATACAAAAGTTCACCGGAGATGACTTTTCCCATACAAAAGTTCACCGGAGATGACTTTCCCAATACAAAAGTTCACCGGAGATGACTTTCCCAATACAAAAGTTCACCGGGCATGACTTTCCCAATACAAAAGTTCACCGGAGATGACTTTCCCAATACAAAAGTTCACCGGAGATGACTTTCCCAATACAAAAGTTCACCGGGCATGACTTTCCCAATACAAAAGTTCACCGGAGATGACTTTTCCCATACAAAAGTTCACCGGAGATGACTTTCCCAATACAAAAGTTCACCGGAGATGACTTTTCCCATACAAAAGTTTACCGGAGATGACTTTCCCAATACAAAAGTTCACCGGAGATGACTTTCCCAATACAAAAGTTCACCGGAGATGACTTTTCCCATACAAAAGTTCACCGGAGATGACTTTCCCAATACAAAAGTTCACCGGAGATGAGTTTCCTAATACAAAAGTTCACCGGGCATGACTTTTCCCATACAAAAGTTCACCGGAGATGACTTTCCCAATACAAAAGTTCACCGGAGATGACTTTTCCCATACAAAAGTTCACCGGAGATGACTTTCCCAATACAAAAGTTCACCGGAGATGACTTTCCCAATACAAAAGTTCACCGGGCATGACTTTCCCAATACAAAAGTTCACCGGAGATGACTTTTCCCATACAAAAGTTCACCGGAGATGACTTTTCCCATACAAAAGTTCACCGGAGATGACTTTCCCAATACAAAAGTTCACCAGAGATGACTTTCCCAATACAAAAGTTCACCGGAGATGACTTTCCCAATACAAAAGTTCACCGGAGATGACTTTTCCCATACAAAAGTTCACCGGAGATGACTTTTCCCATACAAAAGTTCAGCGGAGATGACTTTCCCAATACAAAAGTTCACCGGAGATGACTTTTCCCATACAAAAGTTCACCGGGCATGACTTTTCCCATACAAAAGTTCACCGGAGATGACTTTCCCAATACAAAAGTTCACCGGAGATGACTTTTCCCATACAAAAGTTCACCGGAGATGACTTTCCCAATACAAAAGTTCACCGGAGATGACTTTTCCCATACAAAAGTTCACCGGAGATGACTTTTCCCATACAAAAGTTCACCGGAGATGACTTTCCCAATACAAAAGTTCACCGGAGATGACTTTCCCAATACAAAAGTTCACCGGAGATGACTTTCCCAATACAAAAGTTCACCGGAAATGACTTTTCCCATACAAAAGTTCACCGGAGATGACTTTTCCCATACAAAAGTTCACCGGAGATGACTTTCCCAATACAAAAGTTCACCGGAGATGACTTTTCCAATACAAAAGTTCACCGGGCATGACTTTTCCCATACAAAAGTTCACCGGAGATGACTTTCCCAATACAAAAGTTCACCGGAGATGACTTTCCCAATACAAAAGTTCACCGGAGATGACTTTTCCCATACAAAAGTTCACCGGGCATGACTTTCCCAATACAAAAGTTCACCGGGCATGACTTTCCCAATACAAAAGTTCACCGGAGATGACTTTTCCCATACAAAAGTTCACCGGAGATGACTTTTCCCATACAAAAGTTCACCGGAGATGACTTTCCCAATACAAAAGTTCACCGGAGATGACTTTCCCAATACAAAAGTTCACCGGAGATGACTTTTCCAATATAAAAGTTCACCGGAGATGACTTTTCCCATACAAAAGTTCACCGGAGATGACTTTTCCCATACAAAAGTTCACCGGAGATGACTTTTCCCATACAAAAGTTCACCGGAGATGACTTTCCCAATACAAAAGTTCACCGGAGATGACTTTCCCAATACAAAAGTTCACCGGAGATGACTTTTCCCAATACAAAAGTTCACCGGAGATGACTTCCCTAATACAAAAGTTCACCGGAGATGACTTTCCCAATACAAAAGTTCACCGGAGATGACTTTTCCCATACAAAAGTTCACCGGAGATGACTTTTCCCATACAAAAGTTCACCGGAGATGACTTTCCCAATACAAAAGTTCACCGGAGATGACTTTTCCCATACAAAAGTTCACCGGAGATGACTTTCCCAATACAAAAGTTCACCGGAGATGACTTTCCCAATACAAAAGTTCACCGGGCATGACTTTCCCAATACAAAAGTTCACCGGAGATGACTTTTCCCATACAAAAGTTTACCGGAGATGACTTTTCCCAATACAAAAGTTCACCGGAGATGACTTTCCCAATACAAAAGTTCATCGGGCATGACTTTCCCAATACAAAAGTTCACCGGAGATGACTTTTCCCATACAAAAGTTCACCGGAGATGACTTTCCCAATACAAAAGTTCACCGGAGATGACTTTTCCCATACAAAAGTTCACCGGAGATGACTTTCCCAATACAAAAGTTCACCGGAGATGACTTTCCCAATACAAAAGTTCACCGGAGATGACTTTTCCCATACAAAAGTTCACCGGAGATGACTTTCCCAATACAAAAGTTCACCGGAGATGACTTTCCCAATACAAAAGTTCACCGGAGATGACTTTCCCAATACAAAAGTTGACCGGAGATGACTTTCCCAATATAAAAGTTCACCGGAGATGACTTTCCCAATACAAAAGTTCACCGGAGATGACTTTCCCAATACAAAAGTTCACCGGAGATGACTTTTCCCATACAAAAGTTCACCGGAGATGACTTTTCCCATACAAAAGTTCACCGGAGATGACTTTCCCAATACAAAAGTTCACCGGAGATGACTTTCCCAATACAAAAGTTCACCGGAGATGACTTTCCCAATACAAAAGTTCACCGGAGATGACTTTTCCCATACAAAAGTTCACCGGAGATGACTTTTCCCATACAAAAGTTCACCGGGCATGACTTTCCCAATACAAAATTTCACCGGGCATGACTTTCCCAATACAAAAGTTCACCGGGCATGACTTTCCCAATACAAAAGTTCACCGGAGATGACTTTCCCAATACAAAAGTTCATCGGAGATGACTTTCCCAATACAAAAGTTCACCGGAGATGACTTTTCCCATACAAAAGTTCACCGGAGATGACTTTCCCAATACAAAAGTTCACCGGAGATGACTTTTCCCATACAAAAGTTCACCGGAGATGACTTTCCCAATACAAAAGTTCACCGGAGATGACTTTCCCAATACAAAAGTTCACCGGAGATGACTTTCCCAATATAAAAGTTCACCGGAGATGACTTTCCCAATACAAAAGTTCACCGGAGATGACTTTCCCAATACAAAAGTTCACCGGAGATGACTTTTCCCATACAAAAGTTCACCGGAGATGGCTTTCCCAATACAAAAGTTCACCGGAGATGATTTTACCCATACAAAAGTTCACCGGGCATGACTTTCCCAATACAAAAGTTCACCGGGCATGACTTTCCCAATACAAAAGTTCACCGGGCATGACTTTCCCAAAACAAAAGTTCACCGGGCATGACTTTCCCAAAACAAAAGTTCACCGGGCATGACTTTCCCAATACAAAAGTTCACCGGGCATGACTTTCCCAATACAAAAGTTCACCGGAGATGACTTTCCCAATACAAAAGTTCACCGGGCATGACTTTCCCAATACAAAAGTTCACCGGGCGTGACTTTCCCAATACAATAGTTCACCGGGCATGACTTTCCCAATACAAAAGTTCACCGGGCATGACTTTTCCAATATAAAAGTTCACCGGAGATGACTTTCCCAATACAAAAGTTCACCGGGCATGACTTTCCCAATACAAAAGTTCACCGGGCATGACTTTCCCAATACAAAAGTTCACCGGGCATGACTTTCCCAATACAATAGTTCACCGGGCATGACTTTCCCAATACAAAAGTTCACCGGGCATGACTTTTCCAATATAAAAGTTCACCGGAGATGACTTTCCCAATACAAAAGTTCACCGGGCATGACTTTCCCAATACAAAAGTTCACCGGGCATGACTTTCCCAATACAAAAGTTCACCGGGCATGACTTTCCCAATACAAAAGTTCGCCGGGCATGACTTTCCCAATACAAAAGTTCACCGGAGATGACTTTCCCAATACAAAAGTTCACCGGAGATGACTTTTCCCATACAAAAGTTCACCGGAGATGACTTTCCCAATACAAAAGTTCACCGGAGATGACTTTTCCCATACAAAAGTTCACCGGAGATGACTTTCCCAATACAAAAGTTCACCGGAGATGACTTTCCCAATACAAAAGTTCACCGGGCATGCCTTTCCCAATACAAAATTCACCGGAGATGACTTTCCCAATACAAAAGTTCACCGGAGATGACTTTTCCCATACAAAAGTTCACCGGAGATGACTTTCCCAATACAAAAGTTCACCGGAGATGACTTTCCCAATACAAAAGTTCACCGGGCATGACTTTCCCAATACAAAAGTTCACCGGAGATGACTTTTCCCATACAAAAGTTCACCGGAGATGACTTTTCCCATACAAAAGTTCACCGGAGATGACTTTCCCAATACAAAAGTTCACCGGAGATGACTTTCCCAATACAAAAGTTCACCGGAGATGACTTTTCCCATACAAAAGTTCACCGGAGATGACTTTCCCAATACAAAAGTTCACCGGGCATGACTTTCCCAAAACAAAAGTTCACCGGGCATGACTTTCCCAATACAAAAGTTCACCGGAGATGACTTTTCCCATACAAAAGTTCACCGGAGATGACTTTCCCAATATAAAAGTTCACCGGAGATGACTTTTCCCATACAAAAGTTCACCGGAGATGACTTTCCCAATACAAAAGTTCACCGGGCATGACTTTCCCAATACAAAAGTTCACCGGGCATGACTTTCCCAATACAATAGTTCACCGGGCATGATTTTCCCAATACAAAAGTTCACCGGGCATGACTTTTCCAATATAAAAGTTCACCGGGCATGACTTTTCCCATACAAAAGTTCACCGGAGATGACTTTCCCAATACAAAAGTTCACCGGAGATGACTTTTCCCATACAAAAGTTCACCGGAGATGACTTTCCCAATACAAAAGTTCACCGGAGATGACTTTCCCAATACAAAAGTTCACCGGAGATGACTTTTCCCATACAAAAGTTCACCGGAGATGACTTTCCCAATACAAAAGTTCACCGGAGATGACTTTTCCCATACAAAAGTTCACCGGAGATGACTTTCCCAATACAAAAGTTCACCGGAGATGACTTTCCCAATACAAAAGTTCACCGGAGATGACTTTCCCAATACAAAAGTTCACCGGAGATGACTTTTCCCATACAAAAGTTCACCGGAGATGACTTTTCCCATACAAAAGTTCACCGGAGATGACTTTCCCAATACAAAAGTTCACCGGAGATGACTTTCCCAATACAAAAGTTCACCGGAGATGACTTTTCCCATACAAAAGTTCACCGGAGATGACTTTTCCCATACAAAAGTTCACCGGAGATGACTTTCCCAATACAAAAGTTCACCGGAGATGACTTTCCCAATACAAAAGTTCAACGGAGATGACTTTCCCAATACAAAAGTTCACCGGAGATGACTTTCCCAATATAAAAGTTCACCGGGCATGACTTTCCCAATACAAAAGTTCACCGGGCATGACTTTCCCAATATAAAAGTTCACCGGGCATGACTTTCCCAATACAAAAGTTCACCGGAGATGACTTTCCCAATACAAAAGTTCACCGGAGATGACTTTTCCCATACAAAGTTCACCGGAGATGACTTTTCCCATACAAAAGTTCACCGGAGATGACTTTCCCAATACAAAAGTTCACCGGAGATGACTTTTCCCATACAAAAGTTCACCGGAGATGACTTTTCCCATACAAAAGTTCACCGGGCATGACTTTCCCAATACAAAAGTTCACCGGGCACGACTTTCCCAATACAAAAGTTCACCGGGCATGACTTTCCCAATACAAAAGTTCACCGGGCATGACTTTCCCAATACAAAAGTTCACCGGGCATGACTTTCCCAATACAAAAGTTCACCGGAGATGACTTTTCCCAATACAAAAGTTCACCGGAGATGACTTTTCCCATACAAAAGTTCACCGGAGATGACTTTCCCAATACAAAAGTTCACCGGAGATGACTTTCCCAATACAAAAGTTCACCGGAGATGACTTTTCCCATACAAAAGTTCACCGGAGATGACTTTTCCCATACAAAAGTTCACCGGAGATGACTTTCCCAATACAAAAGTTCACCGGAGATGACTTTTCCCATACAAAAGTTCACCGGAGATGACTTTTCCCATACAAAAGTTCACCGGGCATGACTTTCCCAATACAAAAGTTCACCGGGCACGACTTTCCCAATACAAAAGTTCACCGGGCATGACTTCCCAATACAAAAGTTCACCGGGCATGACTTTCCCAATACAAAAGTTCACCGGGCATGACTTTCCCAATACAAAATTTCACCGGAGATGACTTTTCCCATACAAAAGTTCACCGGAGATGACTTTCCCAATACAAAAGTTCACCGGAGATGACTTTTCCCATACAAAAGTTCACCGGAGATGACTTTCCCAATACAAAAGTTCACCAGGCATGACTTTCCCAATACAAAAGTTCACCGGAGATGACTTTTCCCATACAAAAGTTCACCGGAGATGACTTTTCCCATACAAAAGTTCACCGGAGATGACTTTCCCAATACAAAAGTTCACCGGAGATGACTTTTCCCATACAAAAGTTCACCGGAGATGACTTTCCCAATACAAAAGTTCACCGGAGATGACTTTTCCCATACAAAAGTTCACCGGGCATGACTTTCCCAATACAAAAGTTCACCGGACATGACTTTCCAAATACAAAAGTTCACCGGGCATGACTTTCCCAATACAAAAGTTCACCGGAGATGACTTTCCCAATACAAAAGTTCACCGGAGATGACTTTCCCAATACAAAAGTTCACCGGAGATGACTTTCCCAATATAAAAGTTCACCGGGCATGACTTTCCCAATACAAAAGTTCACCGGAGATGACTTTCCCAATACAAAAGTTCACCGGAGATGACTTTTCCCATACAAAAGTTCACCGGAGATGACTTTCCCAATACAAAAGTTCACCGGAGATGACTTTTCCCATACAAAAGTTCACCGGAGATGACTTTCCCAATACAAAAGTTCACCGGAGATGACTTTCCCAATACAAAAGTTCACCGGAGATGACTTTCCCAATACAAAAGTTCACCGGAGATGACTTTTCCCATACAAAAGTTCACCGGAGATGACTTTTCCCATACAAAAGTTCACCGGAGATGACTTTCCCAATACAAAAGTTCACCGGAGATGACTTTCCCATACAAAAGTTCACCGGAGATGACTTTCCCAATACAAAATGTTCACCGGGAGATGACTTTTCCCATACAAAAGTTCACCGGGCATGACTTTCCCAATACAAAAGTTCACCGGGCATGACTTTCCCATACAAAAGTTCACCGGGCATGACTTTCCCAATACAAAAGTTCACCGGAGGATGACTTTCCAATACAAAAGTTCACCGGAGATGACTTTTCCCATACAAAGTCACCGGAGATGACTTTTCCCATACAAAAGTTCAACCGGAGATGACTTTCCCAAATACAAAAGTTCACCGAGATGGCATGACTTTCCCAATACAAAAGTTCACCGGAGATGACTTTCCCATACAAAAGTTCACCGGAGATGACTTTCCCAATACAAAAGTTCACCGGAGATGACTTTTCCCATACAAAAGTTCACCGGAGATGACTTTTCCCATACAAAAGTTCACCGGCATGACTTTCCCAATACAAAAGTTCACCGGGCATGACTTTCCCAATACAAAAGTTCACCGGGCATGACTTTCCCAATACAAAATTCACCGGAGATGACTTTTCCCATACAAAAGTTCACCGGAGATGACTTTCCCAATACAAAAGTTCACCGGAGATGACTTTCCCAATACAAAAGTTCACCGGAGATGACTTTTCCCATAGAAAAGTTCACCGGAGATGACTTTCCCAATACAAAAGTTCACCGGAGATGACTTTCCCAATACAAAAGTTCACCGGAGATGACTTTCCCAATACAAAAGTTCACCGGGCATGACTTTCCCAATACAAAAGTTCACCAGAGATGACTTTCCCAATACAAAAGTTCACCGGAGATGACTTTTCCCATAGAAAAGTTCACCGGAGATGACTTTCCCAATACAAAAGTTCACCGAGATGACTTTCCCAATACAAAAGTTCACCGGAGATGACTTTCCCAATACAAAAGTTCACCGGGCATGACTTTCCCAATACAAAAGTTCACCGGAGATGACTTTCCCAATACAAAAGTTCACCGGAGATGACTTTCCCAATATAAAAGTTCACCGGGCATGACTTTCCCAATACAAAAGTTCACCGGGCACGACTTTCCCAATACAAAAGTTCACCGGAGATGACTTTCCCAATACAAAAGTTCACCGGGCATGACTTTCCCAATACAAAAGTTCACCAGAGATGACTTTCCCAATACAAAAGTTCACCAGAGATGACTTTCCCAATACAAAGTTCACCGGAGATGACTTTTCCCATAGAAAAGTTCACCGGAGATGACTTTCCCAATACAAAAGTTCACCGGAGATGACTTTCCCAATACAAAAGTTCACCGGAGATGACTTTCCCAATACAAAAGTTCACCGGAGATGACTTTCCCAATACAAAAGTTCACCGGAGATGACTTTCCCAATACAAAAGTTCACCGGGCATGACTTTCCCAATACAAAAGTTCACCGGAGATGACTTTCCCAATACAAAAGTTCACCGGAGATGACTTTCCCAATACAAAAGTTCACCGGAGATGACTTTCCCAATACAAAAGTTCACCGGGCATGACTTTCCCAATACAAAAGTTCACCAGAGATGACTTTCCCAATACAAAAGTTCACCGGAGATGACTTTCCCAATATAAAAGTTCACCGGAGATGACTTTCCCAATACAAAAGTTCACTGGAGATGACTTTTCCCATACAAAAGTTCACCGGAGATGACTTTCCCAATACAAAAGTTCACCGGGCATGACTTTCCCAATACAAAAGTTCACCGGAGATGACTTTCCCAATACAAAAGTTCACCGGAGATGACTTTTCCCATACAAAAGTTCACCGGAGATGACTTTCCCAATACAAAAGTTCACCGGAGATGACTTTTTCCATACAAAAGTTCACCGGAGATGACTTTCCCAATACAAAAGTTCACCGGAGATGACTTTCCCAATACAAAAGTTCACCGGGCATGACTTTCCCAATACAAAAGTTCACCGGAGATGACTTTCCCAATACAAAAGTTCACCGGAGATGACTTTCCCAATACAAAAGTTCACCGGAGATGACTTTCCCAATACAAAAGTTCACCGGAGATGACTTTTCCCATACAAAAGTTCACCGGAGATGACTTTTCCCATACAAAAGTTCACCGGGCATGACTTTCCCAATACAAAAGTTCACCGGGCATGACTTTCCCAATACAAAAGTTCACCGGGCATGACTTTCCCAATACAAAAGTTCACCGGGCATGACTTTCCCAATACAAAAGTTCACCGGAGATGACTTTCCCAATATAAAAGTTCACCGGAGATGACTTTCCCAATACAAAAGTTCACCGAGATGACTTTCCCAATACAAAAGTTCACCGGAGATGACTTTTCCCATACAAAAGTTCACCGGAGATGACTTTTCCCATACAAATGTTCACCGGGCATGACTTTCCCAATACAAAAGTTCACCGGGCATGACTTTCCCAATACAAAAGTTCACCGGAGATGACTTTCCCAATATAAAAGTTCACCGGAGATGACTTTCCCAATACAAAAGTTCACCGGAGATGGCTTTCCCAATACAAAAGTTCACCGGGGCATGACTTTCCCAATACAAAAGTTCACCGGAGATGACTTTCCCAATATAAAAGTTCACCGGAGATGACTTTCCCAATACAAAAGTTCACCGGAGATGACTTTCCCAATACAAAAGTTCACCGGGCATGACTTTCCCAATACAAAAGTTCACCGGAGATGACTTTCCCAATACAAAAGTTCACCGGAGATGACTTTTCCCATACAAAAGTTCACCGGAGATGACTTTCCCAATACAAAAGTTCACCGGAGATGACTTTTTCCATACAAAAGTTCACCGGAGATGACTTTCCCAATACAAAAGTTCACCGGAGATGACTTTCCCAATACAAAAGTTCACCGGGCATGACTTTCCCAATACAAAAGTTCACCGGAGATGACTTTCCCAATACAAAAGTTCACCGGAGATGACTTTCCCAATACAAAAGTTCACCGGAGATGACTTTCCCAATACAAAAGTTCACCGGAGATGACTTTTCCCATACAAAAGTTCACCGGAGATGACTTTTCCATACAAAAGTTCACCGGGCATGACTTTCCCAATACAAAAGTTCACCGGGCATGACTTTCCCAATACAAAAGTTCACCGGGCATGACTTTCCCAATACAAAATTCACCGGAGATGACTTTTCCCATACAAAGTTCACCGGAGATGACTTTCCCAATACAAAAGTTCACCGGAGATGACTTTCCCAATACAAAAGTTCACCGGAGATGACTTTTCCCCATAGAAAAGTTCACCGGAGATGACTTTCCCAATACAAAAGTTCACCGGAGATGACTTTCCCAATACAAAAGTTCACCGGAGATGACTTTCCCAATACAAAAGTTCACCGGGCATGACTTTCCCAATACAAAAGTTCACCAGAGATGACTTTCCCAATACAAAAGTTCACCGGAGATGACTTTTCCCATAGAAAAGTTCACCGGAGATGACTTTCCCAATACAAAAGTTCACCGGAGATGACTTTCCCAATACAAAAGTTCACCGGAGATGACTTTCCCAATACAAAAGTTCACCGGGCATGACTTTCCCAATACAAAAGTTCACCGGAGATGACTTTCCCAATACAAAAGTTCACCGGAGATGACTTTCCCAATATAAAAGTTCACCGGGCATGACTTTCCCAATAGAAAAGTTCACCGGGCACGACTTTCCCAATACAAAAGTTCACCGGAGATGACTTTCCCAATACAAAAGTTCACCGGGCATGACTTTCCCAATATAAAAGTTCACCGGGCATGACTTTCCCAATACAAAAGTTCACCGGAGATGACTTTTCCCATACAAAAGTTCACCGGAGATGACTTTCCCAATACAAAAGTTCACCGGAGATGACTTTTCCCATACAAAAGTTCACCGGAGATGACTTTCCCAATACAAAAGTTCACCGGAGATGACTTTTCCCATACAAAAGTTCACCGGAGATGACTTTCCCAATACAAAAGTTCACCGGAGATGACTTTTCCCATACAAAAGTTCACCGGAGATGACTTTCCCAATACAAAAGTTCACCGGAGATGACTTTTCCCATACAAAAGTTCACCGGGCATGACTTTCCCAATACAAAAGTTCACCGGGCACGACTTTCGCAATACAAAATTCACCGGAGATGACTTTTCCCATACAAAAGTTCACCGGAGATGACTTTCCCAATACAAAAGTTCACCGGAGATGACTTTCCCAATACAAAAGTTCACCGGGCATGACTTTCCCAATACAAAAGTTCACCGGGCATGACTTTCCCAATATAAAAGTTCACCGGGCATGACTTTCCCAATACAAAAGTTCACCGGAGATGACTTTCCCAATACAAAAGTTCACCGGAGATGACTTTTCCCATACAAAAGTTCACCGGAGATGACTTTTCCCATACAAAAGTTCACCGGAGATGACTTTTCCCATACAAAAGTTCACCGGAGATGACTTTCCCAATACAAAAGTTCACCGGGCATGACTTTCCCAATACAAAAGTTCACCGGAGATGACTTTTCCCATACAAAAGTTCACCGGAGATGACTTTCCCAAAACAAAAGTTCACCGGAGATGACTTTTCCCATACAAAAGTTTACCGGAGATGACTTTTCCCATACAAAAGTTCACGGAGATGACTTTTCCCATACAAAAGTTCACCGGGCATGACTTTCCCAATACAAAAGTTCACCGGGCATGACTTTCCCAATACAAAAGTTCACCGGAGATGACTTTCCCAATACAAAAGTTCACCGGAGATGACTTTCCCAATATAAAAGTTCACCGGGCATGACTTTCCCAATACAAAAGTTCACCGGGCATGACTTTCCGAATACAAAAGTTCACCGGAGATGACTTTTCCCATACAAAAGTTCACCGGAGATGACTTTTCCCATACAAAAGTTCACCGGAGATGACTTTTCCCATACAAAGTTCACCGGAGATGACTTTTCCCATACAAAAGTTCACCGGAGATGACTTTCCCAATACAAAAGTTCACCGGAGATGACTTTTCCCATACAAAAGTTCACCGGAGATGACTTTCCCAATACAAAAGTTCACCGGAGATGACTTTCCCAATATAAAAGTTCACCGGAGATGACTTTTCCCATACAAAAGTTCACCGGAGATGACTTTTCCCATACAAAAGTTCCCAATACAAAAGTTCACCGGGCATGACTTTCCGAATACAAAAGTTCACCGGAGATGACTTTTCCCATACAAAAGTTCACCGGAGATGACTTTTCCATACAAAAGTTCACCGGAGATGACTTTTCCCATACAAAAGTTCACCGGAGATGACTTTCCCATACAAAAGTTCACCGGAGATGACTTTCCCAATACAAAAGTTCACCGGAGATGACTTTTCCCATACAAAAGTTCACCGGGCATGACTTTCCCAATACAAAAGTTCACGGGCATGACTTTCCCAATAAAAAAGTTCACCGGAGATGACTTTCCCAATATAAAAGTTCACCGGAGATGACATTCCCAATACAAAAGTTCACCGGAGATGACTTTTCCCATACAAAAGTTCACGGAGATGACTTTTCCCATACAAAAGTTCACCGGAGATGACTTTCCCATACAAAAGTTCACCGGAGATGACTTTCCCAATACAAAAGTTCACCGGAGATGACTTTTCCCATACAAAAGTTCACCGGAGATGACTTTCCCAATACAAAAGTTCACCGGAGATGACTTTCCCAATATAAAAGTTCACCGGAGATGACTTTTCCCATACAAAAGTTCACCGGAGATGACTTTTCCCATACAAAAGTTCACCGGAGATGACTTTTCCCATACAAAAGTTCACCGGGCATGACTTTCCCAATACAAAAGTTCACCGGCATGACTTTCCCAATACAAAAGTTCACCGGAGATGACTTTCCCAATATAAAAGTTCACCGGAGATGACTTTCCCAATACAAAAGTTCACCGGAGATGACTTTCCCAATACAAAAGTTCACCGGAGATGACTTTTCCCATACAAAAGTTCACCGGAGATGACTTTTCCCATACAAAAGTTCACCGGGCATGACTTTCCCAATACAAAAGTTCACCGGGCATGACTTTCCCAATACAAAAGTTCACCGGAGATGACTTTCCCAATACAAAAGTTCACCGGAGATGACTTTCCCAATACAAAAGTTCACCGGGCATGACTTTCCCAATACAAAAGTTCACCGGAGATGACTTTCCCAATACAAAAGTTCACCGGAGATGACTTTCCCAATATAAAAGTTCACCGGGCATGACTTTCCCAATACAAAAGTTCACCGGGCACGACTTTCCCAATACAAAAGTTCACCGGAGATGACTTTCCCAATACAAAAGTTCACCGGAGATGATTTTCCCATACAAAAGTTCACCGGAGATGACTTTCCCAATACAAAAGTTCACCGGAGATGACTTTTCCCATACAAAAGTTCACCGGAGATGACTTTCCCAATACAAAAGTTCACCGGAGATGACTTTTCCCATACAAAAGTTCACCGGGCATGTCTTTCCCAATACAAAAGTTCACCGGGCATGACTTTCGCAATACAAAATTCACCGGAGATGACTTTTCCCATACAAAAGTTCACCGGAGATGACTTTCCCAATACAAAAGTTGACCGGAGATGACTTTCCCAATACAAAAGTTCACCGGGCATGACTTTCCCAATACAAAAGTTCACCGGGCATGACTTTCCCAATATAAAAGTTCACCGGGCATGACTTTCCCAATACAAAAGTTCACCGGAGATGACTTTCCCAATACAAAAGTTCACCGGAGATGACTTTTCCCATACAAAAGTTCACCGGAGATGACTTTTCCCATACAAAAGTTCGCCGGAGATGACTTTTCCCATACAAAAGTTCACCGGAGATGACTTTCCCAATACAAAAGTTCACCGGGCATGACTTTCCCAATACAAAAGTTCACCGGAGATGACTTTTCCCATACAAAAGTTCACCGGAGATGACTTTCCCAATACAAAAGTTCACCGGAGATGACTTTTCCCATACAAAAGTTCACCGGAGATGACTTTTCCCATACAAAAGTTCACCGGAGATGACTTTTCCCATACAAAAGTTCACCGGGCATGACTTTCCCAATACAAAAGTTCACCGGGCATGACTTTCCCAATACAAAAGTTCACCGGAGATGACTTTCCCAATACAAAGTTCACCGGAGATGACTTTCCCAATATAAAAGTTCACCGGGCATGACTTTCCCAATACAAAAGTTCACCGGGCATGACTTTCCGAATACAAAAGTTCACCGGAGATGACTTTTCCCATACAAAAGTTCACCGGAGATGACTTTTCCCATACAAAAGTTCACCGGAGATGACTTTCCCATACAAAAGTTCAACGGAGATGACTTTCCCAATACAAAAGTTCACCGGAGATGACTTTTCCCATACAAAAGTTCACCGGAGATGACTTTCCCAATACAAAAGTTCACCGGAGATGACTTTCCCCAATATAAAAGTTCACCGGGCATGACTTTCCCGGAGATGACTTTTCCCATACAAAAGTTCACCGGAGATGACTTTCCCAATACAAAAGTTCACCGGAGATGACTTTTCCCATACAAAAGTTCACCGGAGATGACTTTCCCAATACAAAAGTTCACCGGAGATGACTTTCCCAATACAAAAGTTCACCGGAGATGACTTTCCCAATACAAAAGTTCACCGGAGATGACTTTTCCCATACAAAAGTTCACCGGAGATGACTTTCCCAATACAAAAGTTCACCGGAGATGACTTTCCCAATACAAAAGTTCACCGGGCATGACTTTCCCAATACAAAAGTTCACCGGAGATGACTTTCCCAATACAAAAGTTCACCGGAGATGACTTTCCCAATACAAAAGTTCACCGGGCATGACTTTCCCAATACAAAAGTTCACCGGAGATGACTTTCCCAATACAAAAGTTCACCGGGGATGACTTTTCCCATACAAAAGTTCACCGGAGATGACTTTCCCAATACAAAAGTTCACCGGAGATGACTTTTCCCATACAAAAGTTCACCGGAGATGACTTTCCCAATACAAAAGTTCACCGGAGATGACTTTCCCAATACAAAAGTTCACCGGAGATGACTTTCCCAATACAAAAGTTCACCGGAGATGACTTTCCCAATACAAAAGTTCACCGGCATGACTTTCCCAATACAAAAGTTCACCGGAGATGACTTTTCCCATACAAAAGTTCACCGGAGATGACTTTCCCAATACAAAAGTTCACCGGAGATGACTTTCCCAATACAAAAGTTCACCGGGCATGACTTTCCCAATACAAAAGTTCACCGGAGATGACTTTCCCAATACAAAAGTTCACCGGAGATGACTTTCCCAATACAAAAGTTCACCGGGCATGACTTTCCCAATACAAAAGTTCACCGGAGATGACTTTCCCAATACAAAAGTTCACCGGGGATGACTTTTCCCATACAAAAGTTCACCGGAGATGACTTTCCCAATACAAAAGTTCACCGGAGATGACTTTTCCCATACAAAAGTTCACCGGAGATGACTTTCCCAATACAAAAGTTCACCGGAGATGACTTTCCCAATACAAAAGTTCACCGGAGATGACTTTCCCAATACAAAAGTTCACCGGAGATGACTTTCCCAATACAAAAGTTCACCGGGCATGACTTTCCCAATACAAAAGTTCACCGGAGATGACTTTGCCAATACAAAAGTTCACCGGAGATGACTTTTCCCATACAAAAGTTCACCGGAGATGACTTTCCCAATACAAAAGTTCACCGGAGATGACTTTTCCCATACAAAAGTTCACCGGAGATGACTTTCCCAATACAAAAGTTCACCGGAGATGACTTTCCCAATACAAAAGTTCACCGGAGATGACTTTTCCCATACAAAAGTTCACCGGAGATGACTTTCCCAATACAAAAGTTCACCGGGCATGACTTTCCCAAAACAAAAGTTCACCGGGCATGACTTTCCCAATACAAAAGTTCACCGGAGATGACTTTCCCAATACAAAAGTTCACCGGAGATGACTTTTCCCATACAAAAGTTCACCGGAGATGACTTTCCCAATACAAAAGTTCACCGGAGATGACTTTCCCAATACAAAAGTTCACCGGAGATGACTTTTCCCATACAAAAGTTCACCGGAGATGACTTTCCCAATACAAAAGTTCACCGGAGATGACTTTCCCAATACAAAAGTTCACCGGGCATGACTTTCCCAATACAAAAGTTCACCGGGCATGACTTTCGCAATACAAAATTCACCGGAGATGACTTTTCCCATACAAAAGTTCACCGGAGATGACTTTCCCAATACAAAAGTTGACCGGAGATGACTTTCCAATACAAAAGTTCACCGGGCATGACTTTCCCAATACAAAAGTTCACCGGGCATGACTTTCCCAATATAAAAGTTCACCGGGCATGACTTTCCCAATACAAAAGTTCACCGGAGATGACTTTCCCAATACAAAAGTTCACCGGAGATGACTTTTCCCATACAAAAGTTCACCGGAGATGACTTTTCCCATACAAAAGTTCGCCGGAGATGACTTTTCCCATACAAAAGTTCACCGGAGATGACTTTCCCAATACAAAAGTTCACCGGGCATGACTTTCCCAATACAAAAGTTCACCGGAGATGACTTTTCCCATACAAAAGTTCACCGGAGATGACTTTCCCAATACAAAAGTTCACCGGAGATGACTTTTCCCATACAAAAGTTCACCGGAGATGACTTTTCCCATACAAAAGTTCACCGGAGATGACTTTTCCCATACAAAAGTTCACCGGGCATGACTTTCCCAATACAAAAGTTCACCGGGCATGACTTTCCCAATACAAAAGTTCACCGGAGATGACTTTCCCAATACAAAAGTTCACCGGAGATGACTTTCCCAATATAAAAGTTCACCGGGCATGACTTTCCCAATACAAAAGTTCACCGGGCATGACTTTCCGAATACAAAAGTTCACCGGAGATGACTTTTCCCATACAAAAGTTCACCGGAGATGACTTTTCCCATACAAAAGTTCACCGGAGATGACTTTCCCATACAAAAGTTCACCGGAGATGACTTTCCCAATACAAAAGTTCACCGGAGATGACTTTTCCCATACAAAAGTTCACCGGAGATGACTTTCCCAATACAAAAGTTCACCGGAGATGACTTTCCCAATATAAAAGTTCACCGGAGATGACTTTTTCCCATACAAAAGTTCACCGGAGATGACTTTTCCCATACAAAAGTTCACCGGAGATGACTTTTCCCATACAAAAGTTCACCGGGCATGACTTTCCCAATACAAAAGTTCACCGGGCATGACTTTCCCAATACAAAAGTTCACCGGAGATGACTTTCCCAATATAAAAGTTCACCGGAGATGACTTTCCCAATACAAAAGTTCACCGGAGATGACTTTCCCAATACAAAAGTTCACCGGAGATGACTTTTCCCATACAAAAGTTCACCGGAGATGACTTTTCCCATACAAAAGTTCACCGGAGATGACTTTCCCATACAAAAGTTCACCGGAGATGACTTTCCCAATACAAAAGTTCACCGGAGATGACTTTTCCCATACAAAAGTTCACCGGAGATGACTTTCCCAATACAAAAGTTCACCGGAGATGACTTTCCCAATATAAAAGTTCACCGGGCATGACTTTCCCAATACAAAAGTTCACCGGGCATGACTTTCCGAATACAAAAGTTCACCGGAGATGACTTTTCCCATACAAAAGTTCACCGGAGATGACTTTTCCCATACAAAAATTCACCGGAGATGACTTTTCCCATACAAAAGTTCACCGGAGATGACTTTCCCAATACAAAAGTTCACCGGAGATGACTTTCCCAATACAAAAGTTCACCGGAGATGACTTTTCCACTACAAAAGTTCACCGGAGATGACTTTCCCAATACAAAAGTTCATCGGAGATGACTTTCCCAATACAAAAGTTCACCGGAGATGACTTTTCCCATACAAAAGTTCACCGGAGATGACTTTCCCAATACAAAAGTTCACCGGAGATGACTTTTCCCATACAAAAGTTCACCGGAGATGACTTTCCCAATACAAAAGTTCACCGGAGATGACTTTCCCAATACAAAAGTTCACCGGAGATGACTTTCCCAATACAAAAGTTCACCGGAGATGACTTTTCCCATACAAAAGTTCAACGGAGATGACTTTCCCAATACAAAAGTTCACCGGAGATGACTTTCCCAATACAAAAGTTCACCGGGCATGACTTTCCCAATACAAAAGTTCACCGGAGATGACTTTCCCAATACAAAAGTTCACCGGAGATGACTTTCCCAATACAAAAGTTCACCGGGCATGACTTTCCCAATACAAAAGTTCACCGGAGATGACTTTCCCAATACAAAAGTTCACCGGGGATGACTTTTCCCATACAAAAGTTCACCGGAGATGACTTTCCCAATACAAAAGTTCACCGGAGATGACTTTTCCCATACAAAAGTTCACCGGAGATGACTTTCCCAATACAAAAGTTCACCGGAGATGACTTTCCCAATACAAAAGTTCACCGGAGATGACTTTCCCAATACAAAAGTTCACCGGAGATGACTTTCCCAATACAAAAGTTCACCGGGCATGACTTTCCCAATACAAAAGTTCACCGGAGATGACTTTGCCAATACAAAAGTTCACCGGAGATGACTTTTCCCATACAAAAGTTCACCGGAGATGACTTTCCCAATACAAAAGTTCACCGGAGATGACTTTTCCCATACAAAAGTTCACCGGAGATGACTTTCCCAATACAAAAGTTCACCGGAGATGACTTTCCCAATACAAAAGTTCACCGGAGATGACTTTTCCCATACAAAAGTTCACCGGAGATGACTTTCCCAATACAAAAGTTCACCGGGCATGACTTTCCCAAAACAAAAGTTCACCGGGCATGACTTTCCCAATACAAAATTTCACCGGAGATGACTTTCCCAATACAAAAGTTCACCGGAGATGACTTTTCCCATACAAAAGTTCACCGGAGATGACTTTCCCAATACAAAAGTTCACCGGAGATGACTTTCCCAATACAAAAGTTCACCGGAGATGACTTTTCCCATACAAAAGTTCACCGGAGATGACTTTCCCAATACAAAAGTTCACCGGAGATGACTTTCCCAATACAAAAGTTCACCGGAGATGACTTTCCCAATACAAAAGTTCACCGGAGATGACTTTCCCAATACAAAAGTTCACCGGAGATGACTTTTCCCATACAAAAGTTCACCGGAGATGACTTTCCCAATACAAAAGTTCACCGGAGATGACTTTTCCCATACAAAAGTTCACCGGAGATGACTTTTCCCATACAAAAGTTTACCGGAGATGACTTTCCCAATACAAAAGTTCACCGGGCATGACTTTCCCAATACAAAAGTTCACCGGGCATGACTTTCCCAATACAAAAGTTCACCGGAGATGACTTTCCCAATACAAAAGTTCACCGGAGATGACTTTTCCCATACAAAAGTTCACCGGAGATGACTTTCCCAATACAAAAGTTCACCGGAGATGACTTTCCCAATACAAAAGTTCACCGGAGATGACTTTTCCCATACAAAAGTTCACCGGAGATGACTTTTCCCCATACAAAAGTTCACCGGAGATGACTTTTCCCATACAAAAGTTCACCGGAGATGACTTTTCCCAATACAAAAGTTCACCGGAGATGACTTTCCCAATACAAAAGTTCACCGGAGATGACTTTCCCAATACAAACAGTTCACCGGGCATGACTTTCCCCAATACAAAAGTTACCGGGCATGACTTTCCCAATATAAAAGTTCACCGGGCATGACTTTCCCAATACAAAAGTTCACCGGAGATGACTTTTCCCATACAAAAGTTCACCGGAGATGACTTTCCCAATACAAAAGTTCACCGGAGATGACTTTTCCCATACAAAAGTTCACCGGAGATGACTTTTCCCATACAAAAGTTCACCGGAGATGACTTTCCCATACAAAAGTTCACCGGAGATGACTTTCCCAATACAAAAGTTCACCGAGATGACTTTTCCCATACAAAAGTTCACCGGAGATGACTTTCCCAATACAAAAGTTCAAGGGAGATGACTTTCCCAATATAAAAGTTCACCGGGAATGACTTTCCCAATACAAAAGTTCACCGGGCATGACTTTCCCAATACAAAAGTTCACCGGAGATGACTTTTCCCATACAAAAGTTCACCGGAGATGACTTTTCCCATACAAAAGTTCACCGGGCATGACTTTCCCAATACAAAAAGTTCACCGGAGATGACTTTTCCCATACAAAAGTTCAACGGGCATGACTTTCCCAATACAAAAGTTCACCGGGCATGACTTTCCCAATACAAAAGTTCACCGGAGATGACTTTCCCAATACAAAAGTTCACCGGAGATGACTTTTCCCATACAAAAGTTCACCGGAGATGACTTTCCCAATACAAAAGTTCACCGGAGATGACTTTCCCAATACAAAAGTTCACCGGAGATGACTTTCCCAATACAAAAGTTCACCGGAGATGACTTTTCCATACAAAAGTTCACCGGAGATGACTTTCCCAATACAAAAGTTCACCGGGCATGACTTTCCCAATACAAAAGTTCACCCGAGATGACTTTTCCCATACAAAAGTTCACCGGAGATGACTTTCCCAATACAAAAGTTCACCGGAGATGACTTTTCCATACAAAAGTTCACCGGAGATGACTTTCCCAATACAAAAGTTCACCGGAGATGACTTTCCAATACAAAAGTTCACCGGAGATGACTTTTCCCATACAAAAGTTCACCGGAGATGACTTTCCCAATAAAAAAGTTCACCGGAGATGACTTTTCCCATACAAAAGTTCACCGGAGATGACTTTCCCAATACAAAAGTTCACCGGAGATGACTTTTCCCATACAAAAGTTCACCGGAGATGACTTTCCCAATACAAAAGTTCACCGGAGATGACTTTCCCATACAAAAGTTCACCGGAGATGACTTTTCCCATACAAAAGTTCACCGGAGATGACTTTTCCCATACAAAAGTTCACCGGAGATGACTTTCCCAATACAAAAGTTCACCGGAGATGACTTTCCCAATACAAAAGTTCACCGGAGATGACTTTCCCAATACAAAAGTTCACCGGGCATGACTTTCCCAATACAAAAGTTCACCGGGCATGACTTTCCCAATATAAAAGTTCACCGGGCATGACTTTCCCAATACAAAAGTTCACCGGAGATGACCTTTCCCATACAAAAGTTCACCGGAGATGATCTTTCCCAATACAAAAGTTCACCGGAGATGACTTTTCCCATACAAAAGTTCACCGGAGATGACTTTTCCCATACAAAAGTTCACGGAGATGACTTTCCCATACAAAAGTTCACCGGAGATGACTTTCCCACCAATACAAAAGTTCACCGGAGATGACTTTTCCCATACAAAAGTTCACCGGAGATGACTTTCCCAATACAAAAGTTCACCGGAGATGACTTTCCCAATATAAAAGTTCACCGGGAATGACTTTCCCAATACAAAGGTTCACCGGGCATGACTTTCCCAATACAAAAGTTCACCGGAGATGACTTTTCCCATACAAAAGTTCACCGGAGATGACTTTTCCCATACAAAAGTTCACCGGGCATGACTTTCCCAATACAAAAAGTTCACCGGAGATGACTTTTCCCATACAAAAGTTCAACGGGCATGACTTTCCCAATACAAAAGTTCACCGGGCATGACTTTCCCAATACAAAAGTTCACCGGAGATGACTTTCCCAATACAAAAGTTCACCGGAGATGACTTTTCCCATACAAAAGTTCACCGGAGATGACTTTCCCAATACAAAAGTTCACCGGAGATGACTTTCCCAATACAAAAGTTCACCGGAGATGACTTTCCCAATACAAAAGTTCACCGGAGATGACTTTTCCCATACAAAAGTTCACCGGAGATGACTTTCCCAATACAAAAGTTCACCGGGCATGACTTTCCCAATACAAAAGTTCACCCGAGATGACTTTTCCCATACAAAAGTTCACCGGAGATGACTTTCCCAATACAAAAGTTCACCGGAGATGACTTTTCCCATACAAAAGTTCACCGGAGATGACTTTCCCAATACAAAAGTTCACCGGAGATGACTTTTCCAATACAAAAGTTCACCGGAGATGACTTTCCCAATACAAAAGTTCACCGGAGATGACTTTCCCAATAAAAAAGTTCACCGGAGATGACTTTTCCCATACAAAAGTTCACCGGAGATGACTTTCCCAATACAAAAGTTCACCGGAGATGACTTTTCCCATACAAAAGTTCACCGGAGATGACTTTCCCAATACAAAAGTTCACCGGAGATGACTTTCCCATACAAAAGTTCACCGGAGATGACTTTCCCAATACAAAAGTTCACCGGGCACGACTTTCCCAATACAAAAGTTCACCGGGCATGACTTTCCCAATACAAAAGTTCACCGGAGATGACTTTTCCCATACAAAAGTTCACCGGAGATGACTTTCCCAATACAAAAGTTCACCGGAGATGACTTTCCCAATACAAAAGTTCACCGGAGAGGACTTTCCCAATACAAAAGTTCACCGGGCATGACTTTCCCAATACAAAAGTTCACCGGGCATGACTTTCCCAATACAAAAGTTCACCGGAGATGACTTTCCCAATACAAAAGTTCACCGGAGATGACTTTTCCCATACAAAAGTTCACCGGAGATGACTTTCCCAATACAAAAGTTCACCGGAGATGACTTTTCCCATACAAAAGTTCACCGGAGATGACTTTCCCAATACAAAAGTTCACCGGAGATGACTTTGCCCATACAAAAGTTCACCGGAGATGACTTTTCCCATACAAAAGTTCACCGGAGATGACTTTCCCAATACAAAAGTTCACCGGAGATGACTTTCCCAATACAAAAGTTCACCGGAGATGACTTTTCCCATACAAAAGTTCACCGGGCATGACTTTCCCAATACAAAAGTTCACCGGGCATGACTTTCCCAATACAAAAGTTCACCGGGCATGACTTTCCCAATACAAAAGTTCACCGGAGATGACTTTCCCAATACAAAAGTTCACCGGAGATGACTTTTCCAATACAAAAGTTCACCGGAGATGACTTTCCCAATACAAAAGTTCCCCGGAGATGACTTTCCCAATACAAAAGTTCACCGGAGATGACTTTCCCAATACAAAAGTTCACCGGAGATGACTTTTCCCATACAAAAGTTCACCGGAGATGACTTTTCCCATACAAAAGTTCACCGGAGATGACTTTTCCCATACAAAAGTTCACCGGAGATGACTTTCCCAATACAAAAGTTCACCGGAGATGACTTTTCCCATACAAAAGTTCACCGGAGATGACTTTCCCAATACAAAAGTTCACCGGAGATGAATTTTCCCATACAAACGTTCACCGGAGATGACTTTCCCAATACAAAAGTTCACCGGAGATGACTTTTCCCATACAAACGTTCACCGGAGATGACTTTCCCAATACAAAAGTTCACCGGAGATGACTTTTCCCATACAAAAGTTCACCGGAGATGACTTTCCCAATACAAAAGTTCACCGGAGATGACTTTCCCAATACAAAAGTTCACCGGAGATGACTTTTCCCATACAAAAGTTCACCGGAGATGACTTTCCCAATACAAAAGTTCACCGGAGATGAGTTTTCCCATACAAAAGTTCACCGGAGATGACTTTCCCAATACAAAAGTTCACCGGAGATGACTTTCTCAATACAAAAGTTCACCGGAGATGACTTTCCCAATACAAAAGTTCACCGGAGATGACTTTCCCAATACAAAAGTTCACCGGGCATGACTTTTCCAATATAAAAGTTCACCGGAGATGACTTTCCCAATACAAAAGTTCACCGGAGATGAATTTCCCAATACAAAAGTTCACCGGGCATGACTTTCCCAATACAAAAGTTCACCGGAGATGACTTTCCCAATACAAAAGTTCACCGGGCATGACTTTCCCAATACAAAAGTTCACCGGAGATGACTTTCCCAATACAAAAGTTCACCGGAGATGACTTTTCCCATACAAAAGTTCACCGGAGATGACTTTCCCAATACAAAAGTTCACCGGAGATGACTTTTCCCATACAAAAGTTCACCAGAGATGACTTTCCCAATACAAAAGTTCACCGGAGATGACTTTCCCAATACAAAAGTTCACCGGAGATGACTTTTCCCATACAAAAGTTCACCGGAGATGACTTTCCCAATACAAAAGTTCACCGGGCATGACTTTTCCCATACAAAAGTTCACCGGAGATGACTTTCCCAATACAAAAGTTCACCGGAGATGACTTTTCCCATACAAAAGTTCACCGGAGATGACTTTCCCAATACAAAAGTTCACCGGAGATGACTTTCCCCATACAAAAGTTCACCGGTGATGACTTTCCCAATACAAAAGTTCACCGGAGATGACTTTCCCAATACAAAAGTTCACCGGGCATGACTTTCCCAATACAAAAGTTCACCGGAGATGACTTTCCCAATACAAAAGTTCACCGGTCATGACTTTCCCAATATAAAAGTTCACCGGGCATGACTTTCCCAATACAAAAGTTCACCGGCGATGACTTTCCCAATACAAAAGTTCACCGGAGATGACTTTTCCCATACAAAAGTTCACCGGAGATGACTTTTCCCATACAAAAGTTCACCGGAGATGACTTTCCCAATACAAAAGTTCACCGGAGATGACTTTCCCAATACAAAAGTTCACCGGAGATGACTTTTCCCATACAAAAGTTCACCGGAGATGACTTTTCCCATACAAAAGTTCACCGGAGATGACTTTCCCAATACAAAAGTTCACCGGAGATGACTTTCCCAATACAAAAGTTCACCGGAGATGACTTTCTCAATACAAAAGTTCACCGGAGATGACTTTCCCAATATAAAAGTTCACCGGGCATGACTTTCCCAATACAAAAGTTCACCGGGCATGACTTTCCCAATATAAAAGTTCACCGGGCATGACTTTCCCAATACAAAATTCACCGGAGATGACTTTCCCAATACAAAAGTTCACCGGAGATGACTTTTCCCATACAAAAGTTCACCGGAGATGACTTTCCCAATACAAAAGTTCACCGGAGATGACTTTCCCAATACAAAAGTTCACCGGAGATGACTTTTCCCATACAAAAGTTCACCGGAGATGACTTTTCCCATACAAAAGTTCACCGGAGATGACTTTCCCAATACAAAAGTTCACCGGAGATGACTTTTCCCATACAAAAGTTCACCGGAGATGACTTTTCCCATACAAAAGTTCACCGGACATGACTTTCCCAATACAAAAGTTCACCGGGCACGACTTTCCCAATACAAAAGTTCACCGGGCATGACTTTCCCAATACAAAAGTTCACCGGGCATGACTTTCCCAATACAAAAGTTCACCGGGCATGACTTTCCCAATACAAAAGTTCACCGGAGATGACTTTTCCCATACAAAAGTTCACCGGAGATGACTTTCCCAATACAAAAGTTCACCGGAGATGACTTTTCCCATACAAAAGTTCACCGGAGATGACTTTCCCAATACAAAAGTTCACCAGGCATGACTTTCCCAATACAAAAGTTCACCGGAGATGACTTTTCCCATACAAAAGTTCACCGGAGATGACTTTTCCCATACAAAAGTTCACCGGAGATGACTTTCCCAATACAAAAGTTCACCGGAGATGACTTTTCCCATACAAAAGTTCACCGGAGATGACTTTCCCAATACAAAAGTTCACCGGAGATGACTTTTCCCATACAAAAGTTCACCGGGCATGACTTTCCCAATACAAAAGTTCACCGGGCATGACTTTCCCAATACAAAAGTTCACCGGGCATGACTTTCCCAATACAAAAGTTCACCGGAGATGACTTTCCCAATACAAAAGTTCACCGGAGATGACTTTTCCCATACAAAAGTTCACCGGAGATGACTTTCCCAATATAAAAGTTCACCGGGCATGACTTTCCCAATACAAAAGTTCACCGGAGATGACTTTCCCAATACAAAAGTTTACCGGAGATGACTTTTCCCATACAAAAGTTCACCGGAGATGACTTTCCCAATACAAAAGTTCACCGGAGATGACTTTCCCATACAAAAGTTCACCGGAGATGACTTTTCCCACTACAAAAGTTCACCGGAGATGACTTTCCCAATACAAAAGTTCACCGGAGATGACTTTCCCAATACAAAAGTTCACCGGAGATGACTTTTCCCATACAAAAGTTCACCGGAGATGACTTTCCCAATACAAAAGTTCACCGGAGATGACTTTTCCCATACAAAAGTTCACCGGAGATGACTTTCCCAATACAAAAGTTCACCGGAGATGACTTTTCCCATACAAAAGTTCACCGGAGATGACTTTCCCAATATAAAAGTTCACCGGGCATGACTTTCCCAATACAAAAGTTCACCGGTTC
>NW_027412126.1:0-64709 GCF_047663935.1 Musca autumnalis | reverse complement strand
AGTTCACCGGAGATGACTTTCCCAATATAAAAGTTCACCGGAGATGACTTTTCCCATACAAAAGTTCACCGGAGATGACTTTCCCAATACAAAAGTTCACCGGGCATGACTTTCCCAATACAAAAGTTCACCGGAGATGACTTTTCCCATACAAAAGTTCACCGGGCATGACTTTCCCAATACAAAAGTTCACCGGAGATGACTTTCCCAATACAAAAGTTCACCGGAGATGACTTTTCCCATACAAAAGTTCACCGGAGATGACTTTTCCCAATACAAAAGTTCACCGGAGATGACTTTCCCAATACAAAAGTTCACCGGAGATGACTTTTCCCATACAAAAGTTCACCGGAGATGACTTTCCCAATACAAAAGTTCACCGGAGATGACTTTCCCAATACAAAAGTTCACCGGAGATGACTTTTCCCATACAAAAGTTCACCGGAGATGACTTTCCCAATACAAAAGTTCACCGGAGATGACTTTTCCCATACAAAAGTTCACCGGAGATGACTTTCCCAATACAAAAGTTCACCGGAGATGACTTTTCCCATACAAAAGTTCACCGGAGATGACTTTCCCAATACAAAAGTTCACCGGCATGACTTTCCCAATACAAAAGTTCACCGGAGATGACTTTTCCCATACAAAAGTTCACCGGGATGACTTTCCCAATACAAAAGTTCACCGGAGATGACTTTCCCAATACAAAAGTTCACCGGAGATGACTTTTCCCATACAAAAGTTCACCGGAGATGACTTTCCCAATACAAAAGTTCACCGGAGATGACTTTCCCAATACAAAAGTTCACCGGAGATGACTTTTCCCATACAAAAGTTCACCGGAGATGACTTTCCCAATACAAAAGTTCACCGGAGATGACTTTTCCCATACAAAAGTTCACCGGAGATGACTTTTCCCATACAAAAGTTCACCGGAGATGACTTTCCCAATACAAAAGTTCACCGGAGATGACTTTTCCCATACAAAAGTTCACCGGAGATGACTTTCCCAATACAAAAGTTCACCGGAGATGACTTTTCCCATACAAAAGTTCACCGGAGATGACTTTCCCAATACAAAAGTTCACCGGAGATGACTTTTCCCAATACAAAAGTTCACCGGAGATGACTTTCCCAATACAAAAGTTCACCGGAGATGACTTTTCCCATACAAAAGTTCACCGGAGATGACTTTCCCAATACAAAAGTTCACCGGAGATGACTTTTCCCATACAAAAGGTTCACCGGAGATGACTTTCCCAATACAAAAGTTCACCGGGCATGACTTTCCCAATACAAAAGTTCACCGGGCATGACTTTCCCAATACAAAAGTTCACCGGAGATGACTTTTCCCATACAAAAGTTCACCGGAGATGACTTTCCCAATACAAAAGTTCACCGGAGATGACTTTTCCCATACAAAAGTTCACCGGAGATGACTTTTCCCATACAAAAGTTCACCGGAGATGACTTTCCCAATACAAAAGTTCACCGGAGATGACTTTTCCCATACAAAAGTTCACCGGAGATGACTTTCCCAATACAAAAGTTCACCGGAGATGACTTTCCCAATACAAAAGTTCACCGGAGATGACTTTTCCCATAAAAAAGTTCACCGGAGATGACTTTCCCAATACAAAAGTTCACCGGAGATGACTTTTCCCATACAAAAGTTCACCGGAGATGACTTTCCCAATACAAAAGTTCACCGGAGATGACTTTCCCAATACAAAAGTTCACCGGAGATGACTTTTCCCATACAAAAGTTCACCGGAGATGACTTTCCCAATACAAAAGTTCACCGGAGATGACTTTCCCAATATAAAAGTTCACCGGAGATGACTTTCCCAATACAAAAGTTCACCGGGCATGACTTTCCCAATATAAAAGTTCACCGGGCATGACTTTCCCAATACAAAAGTTCACCGGAGATGACTTTCCCAATACAAAAGTTCACCGGAGATGACTTTTCCCATACAAAAGTTCACCGGGCATGACTTTCCCAATACAAAAGTTCACCGGGCATGACTTTCCCAATACAAAAGTTCACCGGGCATGACTTTCCCAATACAAAAGTTCACCGGGCACGACTTTCCCAATACAAAAGTTCACCGGGCATGACTTTCCCAATACAAAAGTTCACCGGGCATGACTTTCCCAATACAAAAGTTCACCGGGCATGACTTTCCCAATACAAAAGTTCACCGGAGATGACTTTTCCCATACAAAAGTTCACCGAAGATGACTTTTCCCATACAAAAGTTCACCGGAGATGACTTTCCCAATACAAAAGTTCACCGGAGATGACTTTCCCAATACAAAAGTTCACCGGGCATGACTTTCCCAATACAAAAGTTCACCGGAGATGACTTTTCCCATACAAAAGTTCACCGGAGATGACTTTCCCAATACAAAAGTTCACCGGAGATGACTTTCCCAATACAAAAGTTCACCGGAGATGACTTTCCCAATACAAAAGTTCACCGGAGATGACTTTTCCCATACAAAAGTTCACCGGAGATGACTTTCCCAATACAAAAGTTCACCGGAGATGACTTTCCCAATACAAAAGTTCACCGGAGATGACTTTTCCCATACAAAAGTTCACCGGAGATGACTTTCCCAATACAAAAGTTCACCGGAGATGACTTTTCCCATACAAAAGTTCACCGGAGATGACTTTCCCAATACAAAAGTTCACCGGAGATGACTTTTCCCATACAAAAGTTCACCGGAGATGACTTTCCCAATACAAAAGTTCACCGGAGATGACTTTCCCAATACAAAAGTTCACCGGGCATGACTTTCCCAATACAAAAGTTCACCGGGCACGACTTTCCCAATACAAAAGTTCACCGGGCATGACTTTCCCAATACAAAAGTTCACCGGGCATGACTTTCCCAATACAAAAGTTCACCGGGCATGACTTTCCCAATACAAAAGTTCACCGGAGATGACTTTTCCCATACAAAAGTTCATTGGAGATGACTTTCCCAATACAAAAGTTCACCGGAGATGACTTTTCCCATACAAAAGTTCACCGGAGATGACTTTCCCAATACAAAAGTTCACCGGAGATGACTTTCCCAATACAAAAGTTCACCGGAGATGACTTTTCCCATACAAAAGTTCACCGGAGATGACTTTCCCAATACAAAAGTTCACCGGAGATGACTTTTCCCATACAAAAGTTCACCGGAGATGACTTTCCCAATACAAAAGTTCACCGGAGATGACTTTTCCCATACAAAAGTTCACCGGAGATGACTTTCCCAATACAAAAGTTCACCGGAGATGACTTTCCCATACAAAAGTTCACCGGAGATGACTTTCCCAATACAAAAGTTCACCGGAGATGACTTTCCCAATACAAAAGTTCACCGGAGATGACTTTTCCCATACAAAAGTTCACCGGAGATGACTTTCCCAATACAAAGGTTCACCGGAGATGACTTTTCCCATACAAAAGTTCACCGGAGATGACTTTCCCAATACAAAAGTTCACCGGGCATGACTTTCCCAATACAAAAGTTCACCGGGCATGACTTTCCCAATACAAAAGTTCACCGGGCACGACTTTCCCAATACAAAAGTTCACCGGGCATGACTTTCCCAATACAAAAGTTCACCGGGCATGACTTTCCCAATACAAAAGTTCACCGGGCATGACTTTCCCAATACAAAAGTTCACCGGAGATGAATTTTCCCATACAAAAGTTCACCGGAGATGACTTTTCCCATACAAAAGTTCACCGGAGATGACTTTCCCAATACAAAAGTTCACCGGAGATGACTTTCCCAATACAAAAGTTCACCGGAGATGACTTTTCCCATACAAAAGTTCACCGGAGATGACTTTCCCAATACAAAAGTTCACCGGAGATGACTTTCCCAATACAAAAGTTCACCGGAGATGACTTTTCCCATACAAAAGTTCACCGGAGATGACTTTCCCAATACAAAAGTTCACCGGAGATGACTTTTCCCATACAAAAGTTCACCGGAGATGACTTTCCCAATACAAAAGTTCACCGGAGATGACTTTCCCAATACAAAAGTTCACCGGAGATGACTTTTCCCATACAAAAGTTCACCGGAGATGACTTTCCCAATACAAAAGTTCACCGGAGATGACTTTCCCAATACAAAAGTTCACCGGAGATGACTTTTCCCATACAAAAGTTCACCGGAGATGACTTTCCCAATATAAAAGTTCACCGGAGATGACTTTTCCCATACAAAAGTTCACCGGAGATGACTTTCCCAATACAAAAGTTCACCGGAGATGACTTTCCCAATACAAAAGTTCACCGGAGATGACTTTTCCCATACAAAAGTTCACCGGAGATGACTTTCCCAATACAAAAGTTCAACGGAGATGACTTTCCCAATACAAAAGTTCACCGGAGATGACTTTTCCCATACAAAAGTTCACCGGAGATGACTTTCCCAATACAAAAGTTCACCGGAGATGACTTTTCCCATACAAAAGTTCACCGGAGATGACTTTCCCAATACAAAAGTTCACCGGAGATGACTTTTCCCATACAAAAGTTCACCGGAGATGACTTTCCCAATACAAAAGTTCACCGGGCATGACTTTCCCAATACAAAAGTTCACCGGAGATGACTTTTCCCATACAAAAGTTCACCGGGCATGACTTTCCCAATACAAAAGTTCACCGGAGATGACTTTCCCAATACAAAAGTTCACCGGAGATGACTTTTCCCATACAAAAGTTCACCGGAGATGACTTTCCCAATACAAAAGTTCACCGGAGATGACTTTCCCAATAAAAAAGTTCACCGGAGATGACTTTTCCCATACAAAAGTTCACCGGAGATGACTTTCCCAATACAAAAGTTCACCGGAGATGACTTTTCCCATACAAAAGTTCACCGGAGATGACTTTCCCAATACAAAAGTTCACCGGAGATGACTTTTCCCATACAAAAGTTCACCGGAGATGACTTTTCCCATACAAAAGTTCACCGGAGATGACTTTCCCAATACAAAAGTTCACCGGAGATGACTTTCCCATACAAAAGTTCACCGGAGATGACTTTCCCAATACAAAAGTTCACCGGAGATGACTTTCCCAATACAAAAGTTCACCGGGCATGACTTTCCCAATACAAAAGTTCACCGGGCACGACTTTCCCAATACAAAAGTTCACCGGGCATGACTTTCCCAATACAAAAGTTCACCGGGCATGACTTTCCCAATACAAAAGTTCACCGGGCATGACTTTCCCAATACAAAAGTTCACCGGGCATGACTTTCCCAATATAATAGTTCACCGGAGATGACTTTCCCAATACAAAAGTTCACCGGAGATGACTTTTCCCATACAAAAGTTCACCGGAGATGACTTTTCCCATACAAAAGTTCACCGGAGATGACTTTCCCAATACAAAAGTTCACCGGAGATGACTTTTCCCATACAAAAGTTCACCGGAGATGACTTTTCCCATACAAAAGTTCACCGGAGATGACTTTCCCAATACAAAAGTTCACCGGAGATGACTTTTCCCATACAAAAGTTCACCGGAGATGACTTTCCCAATACAAAAGTTCACCGGAGATGACTTTCCCAATACAAAAGTTCACCGGGCATGACTTTCCCAATACAAAAGTTCACCGGGCACGACTTTCCCAATACAAAAGTTCACCGGGCATGACTTTCCCAATACAAAAGTTCACCGGGGCATGACTTTCCCAATACAAAAGTTCACCGGGAATGACTTTCCCAATACAAAAGTTCACCGGAGATGACTTTTCCCATACAAAAGTTCACCGGAGATGACTTTCCCAATACAAAAGTTCACCGGAGATGACTTTTCCCATACAAAAGTTCACCGGAGATGACTTTCCCAATACAAAAGTTCACCGGAGATGACTTTCCCAATACAAAAGTTCAACGGAGATGACTTTTCCCATACAAAAGTTCACCGGAGATGACTTTCCCAATACAAAAGTTCACCGGAGATGACTTTTCCCATACAAAAGTTCACCGGAGATGACTTTCCCAATACAAAAGTTCACCGGAGATGACTTTTCCCATACAAAAGTTCACCGGAGATGACTTTCCCAATACAAAAGTTCACCGGAGATGACTTTTCCCATACAAAAGTTCACCGGAGATGACTTTCCCAATACAAAAGTTCACCGGGCATGACTTTCCCAATACAAAAGTTCACCGGGCATGACTTTCCCAATACAAAAGTTCACCGGGCACGACTTTCCCAATACAAAAGTTCACCGGGCATGACTTTCCCAATACAAAAGTTCACCGGGCATGACTTTCCCAATACAAAAGTTCACCGGGCATGACTTTCCCAATACAAAAGTTCACCGGAGATGACTTTTCCCATACAAAAGTTCACTGGAGATGACTTTTCCCATACAAAAGTTCACCGGGCATGACTTTCCCAATACAAAAGTTCACCGGAGATGACTTTTCCCATACAAAAGTTCACTGGAGATGACTTTTCCCATACAAAAGTTCACCGGAGATGACTTTCCCAATACAAAAGTTCACCGGAGATGACTTTCCCAATACAAAAGTTCACCGGAGATGACTTTTCCCATACAAAAGTTCACCGGAGATGACTTTCCCAATACAAAAGTTCACCGGAGATGACTTTTCCCATACAAAAGTTCACCGGAGATGACTTTCCCAATACAAAAGTTCACCGGAGATGACTTTCCCAATACAAAAGTTCACCGGAGATGACTTTTCCCATACAAAAGTTCACCGGAGATGACTTTCCCAATACAAAAGTTCACCGGAGATGACTTTCCCAATACAAAAGTTCACCGGAGATGACTTTTCCCATACAAAAGTTCACCGGAGATGACTTTCCCAATACAAAAGTTCACCGGAGATGACTTTTCCCATACAAAAGTTCACCGGAGATGACTTTCCCCAATACAAAAGTTCACCGGAGATGACTTTCCCAATACAAAAGTTCACCGGAGATGACTTTTCCCATACAAAAGTTCACCGGAGATGACTTTCCCAATACAAAAGTTCACCGGAGATGACTTTCCCAATACAAAAGTTCACCGGAGATGACTTTTCCCATACAAAAGTTCACCGGAGATGACTTTCCCAATACAAAAGTTCACCGGAGATGACTTTTCCCATACAAAAGTTCACCGGAGATGACTTTCCCAATACAAAAGTTCACCGGAGATGACTTTCCCAATACAAAAGTTCACCGGAGATGACTTTTCCCATACAAAAGTTCACCGGGCATGACTTTCCCAATACAAAAGTTCACCGGAGATGACTTTCCCAATACAAAAGTTCACCGGAGATGACTTTTCCCATACAAAAGTTCACCGGAGATGACTTTCCCAATACAAAAGTTCACCGGAGATGACTTTTCCCATACAAAAGTTCACCGGAGATGACTTTTCCCAATACAAAAGTTCACCGGAGATGACTTTCCCAATACAAAAGTTCACCGGAGATGACTTTTCCCATACAAAAGTTCACCGGAGATGACTTTCCCAATACAAAAGTTCACCGGAGATGACTTTTCCCATACAAAAGTTCACCGGAGATGACTTTTCCCATACAAAAGTTCACCGGAGATGACTTTCCCAATACAAAAGTTCACCGGAGATGACTTTTCCCATACAAAAGTTCACCGGAGATGACTTTCCCAATACAAAAGTTCACCGGAGATGACTTTTCCCAATACAAAAGTTCACCGGGCATGACTTTCCCAATACAAAAGTTCACCGGGCATGACTTTCCCAATACAAAAGTTCACCGGGCATGACTTTCCAATACAAAAGTTCACCGGAGCATGACTTTTCCCAATACAAAAGTTCACCGGAGATGACTTTCCCAATACAAAAGTTCACCGGGCATGACTTTCCCAATACAAAAGTTCACCGGAGATGACTTTCCCAATACAAAAGTTCACCGGAGATGACTTTCCCATACAAAAGTTCACCGGAGATGACTTTTCCCATACAAAAGTTCACCGGAGATGACTTTCCCAATACAAAAGTTCACCGGAGATGACTTTCCCAATACAAAAGTTCACCGGAGATGACTTTTCCCATACAAAAGTTCACCGGAGATGACTTTCCCAATACAAAAGTTCACCGGAGATGACTTTCCCATACAAAAGTTCACCGGAGATGACTTTCCCAATACAAAAGTTCACCGGAGATGACTTTCCCAATACAAAAGTTCACCGGGCATGACTTTCCCAATACAAAAGTTCACCGGGCACGACTTTCCCAATACAAAAGTTCACCGGGCATGACTTTCCCAATACAAAAGTTCACCGGGCATGACTTTCCCAATACAAAAGTTCACCGGGAATGACTTTCCCAATACAAAAGTTCACCGGAGATGACTTTTCCCATACAAAAGTTCACCGGAGATGACTTTCCCAATACAAAAGTTCACCGGAGATTTTTCCATACAAAAGTTCACCGGAGATGACTTTCCCAATACAAAAGTTCACCGGAGATGACTTTCCCAATACAAAAGTTCACCGGAGATGACTTTTCCCATACAAAAGTTCACCGGAGATGACTTTCCCAATACAAAAGTTTACCGGAGATGACTTTTCCCATACAAAAGTTCACCGGAGATGACTTTCCCAATACAAAAGTTCACCGGGCATGACTTTCCCAATACAAAAGTTCACCGGAGATGACTTTTCCCATACAAAAGTTCACCGGGCATGACTTTCCCAATACAAAAGTTCACCGGAGATGACTTTCCCAATACAAAAGTTCACCGGAGATGACTTTTCCCATACAAAAGTTCACCGGAGATGACTTTCCCAATACAAAAGTTCACCGGAGATGACTTTCCCAATACAAAAGTTCACCGGAGATGACTTTTCCCATACAAAAGTTCACCGGAGATGACTTTCCCAATACAAAAGTTCACCGGAGATGACTTTTCCCATACAAAAGTTCACCGGAGATGACTTTCCCAATACAAAAGTTCACCGGAGATGACTTTTCCCATACAAAAGTTCACCGGAGATGACTTTTCCCATACAAAAGTTCACCGGAGATGACTTTCCCAATACAAAAGTTCACCGGAGATGACTTTTCCCATACAAAAGTTCACCGGAGATGACTTTCCCAATACAAAAGTTCACCGGAGATGACTTTCCCAATACAAAAGTTCACCGGGCATGACTTTCCCAATACAAAAGTTCACCGGGCACGACTTTCCCATACAAAAGTTCACCGGGCATGACTTTCCCAATACAAAAGTTCACCGGGCATGACTTTCCCAATACAAAAGTTCACCGGGCATGACTTTCCCAATACAAAAGTTCACCGGGCATGACTTTCCCAATACAATAGTTAACCGGAGATGACTTTCCCAATACAAAAGTTCACCGGAGATGACTTTTCCCATACAAAAGTTCACCGGAGATGACTTTTCCCATACAAAAGTTCACCGGAGATGACTTTCCCAATACAAAAGTTCACCGGAGATGACTTTTCCCATACAAAAGTTCACCGGAGATGACTTTTCCCATACAAAAGTTCACCGGAGATGACTTTCCCAATACAAAAGTTCACCGGAGATGACTTTCCCAATACAAAAGTTCACCGGGCATGACTTTCCCAATACAAAAGTTCACCGGGCATGACTTTCCCAATACAAAAGTTCACCGGAGATGACTTTTCCCATACAAAAGTTCACCGGAGATGACTTTCCCAATACAAAAGTTCACCGGAGATGACTTTTCCCATACAAAAGTTCACCGGAGATGACTTTCCCAATACAAAAGTTCACCGGAGATGACTTTCCCAATACAAAAGTTCACCGGAGATGACTTTTCCCATACAAAAGTTCACCGGAGATGACTTTCCCAATACAAAAGTTTACCGGAGATGACTTTTCCCATACAAAAGTTCACCGGAGATGACTTTCCCAATACAAAAGTTCACCGGGCATGACTTTCCCAATACAAAAGTTCACCGGAGATGACTTTTCCCATACAAAAGTTCACCGGGCATGACTTTCCCAATACAAAAGTTCACCGGAGATGACTTTCCCAATACAAAAGTTCACCGGAGATGACTTTTCCCATACAAAAGTTCACCGGAGATGACTTTCCCAATACAAAAGTTCACCGGAGATGACTTTCCCAATACAAAAGTTCACCGGAGATGACTTTTCCCATACAAAAGTTCACCGGAGATGACTTTCCCAATACAAAAGTTCACCGGAGATGACTTTTCCCATACAAAAGTTCACCGGAGATGACTTTCCCAATACAAAAGTTCACCGGAGATGACTTTTCCCATACAAAAGTTCACCGGAGATGACTTTTCCCATACAAAAGTTCACCGGAGATGACTTTCCCAATACAAAAGTTCACCGGAGATGACTTTTCCCATACAAAAGTTCACCGGAGATGACTTTCCCAATACAAAAGTTCACCGGAGATGACTTTCCCAATACAAAAGTTCACCGGGCATGACTTTCCCAATACAAAAGTTCACCGGGCACGACTTTCCCAATACAAAAGTTCACCGGGCATGACTTTCCCAATACAAAAGTTCACCGGGCATGACTTTCCCAATACAAAAGTTCACCGGGCATGACTTTCCCAATACAAAAGTTCACCGGGCATGACTTTCCCAATACAATAGTTAACCGGAGATGACTTTCCCAATACAAAAGTTCACCGGAGATGACTTTTCCCATACAAAAGTTCACCGGAGATGACTTTTCCCATACAAAAGTTCACCGGAGATGACTTTCCCAATACAAAAGTTCACCGGAGATGACTTTTCCCATACAAAAGTTCACCGGAGATGACTTTTCCCATACAAAAGTTCACCGGAGATGACTTTCCCAATACAAAAGTTCACCGGAGATGACTTTCCCAATACAAAAGTTCACCGGGCATGACTTTCCCAATACAAAAGTTCACCGGGCATGACTTTCCCAATACAAAAGTTCACCGGAGATGACTTTTCCCATACAAAAGTTCACCGGAGATGACTTTCCCAATACAAAAGTTCACCGGAGATGACTTTTCCCATACAAAAGTTCACCGGAGATGACTTTCCAAATACAAAAGTTCACCGGAGATGACTTTCCCAATACAAAAGTTCACCGGAGATGACTTTTCCCATACAAAAGTTCACCGGAGATGACTTTCCCAATACAAAAGTTCACCGGAGATGACTTTTCCCATACAAAAGTTCACCGGAGATGACTTTCCCAATACAAAAGTTCACCGGAGATGACTTTTCCCATACAAAAGTTCACCGGAGATGACTTTCCCAATACAAAAGTTCACCGAAGATGACTTTTCCCATACAAAAGTTCACCGGAGATGACTTTCCCAATACACAAGTTCACCGGAGATGACTTTCCCAATACAAAAGTTCACCGGAGATGACTTTTCCCATACAAAAGTTCACCGGAGATGACTTTCCCAATACAAAAGTTCACCGGAGATGACTTTTCCCATACAAAAGTTCACCGGAGATGACTTTCCCAATACAAAAGTTCACCGGGCATGACTTTCCCAATACAAAAGTTCACCGGGCATGACTTTCCCAATACAAAAGTTCACCGGGCACGACTTTCCCAATACAAAAGTTCACCGGGCATGACTTTCCCAATACAAAAGTTCACCGGGCATGACTTTCCCAATACAAAAGTTCACCGGGCATGACTTTCCCAATACAAAAGTTCACCGGAGATGACTTTTCCCATACAAAAGTTCACCGGAGATGACTTTCCCATACAAAAGTTCACCGGAGATGACTTTCCCAATACAAAAGTTCAACGGAGATGACTTTCCCAATACAAAAGTTCACCGGAGATGACTTTTCCCATACAAAAGTTCACCGGAGATGACTTTCCCAATACAAAAGTTCACCGGAGATGACTTTTCCCATACAAAAGTTCACCGGAGATGACTTTCCCAATACAAAAGTTCACCGGAGATGACTTTCCCAATACAAAAGTTCACCGGAGATGACTTTTCCCATACAAAAGTTCACCGGAGATGACTTTCCCAATACAAAAGTTCACCGGAGATGACTTTTCCCATACAAAAGTTCACCGGAGATGACTTTCCCAATACAAAAGTTCACCGGAGATGACTTTCCCAATACAAAAGTTCACCGGAGATGACTTTTCCCATACAAAAGTTCACCGGAGATGACTTTCCCAATACAAAAGTTCACCGGAGATGACTTTCCCAATACAAAAGTTCACCGGAGATGACTTTTCCCATACAAAAGTTCACCGGAGATGACTTTCCCAATACAAAAGTTCACCGGAGATGACTTTCCCAGTATAAAAGTTCACCACTACAGAGTTTTTTCTACAACGTCAATACATCATCAGTTGTGGACAATGCAAAGTGGCCCTAGACTTTTCGAAAGTTGTCGCCGTTTTTACATCTCTACTTAGTTAAATTTGACACACATTTCTCCCTGTCAAACATTCCAAAAGCAACACCTGCATTACTTATCAAAATGTAAAGTTTTCCTCAGGAATAATTCAGGCCTATTAAATATAAGTTCATTTTATTTCCTTTTTTCTTATGCCCTTGAGGAAGAACTTCTCTTCTTTTAAACTTTCCTGTCCCTTAGCAACTTCCATCTTTATACAAACTTTTCGTAATACTTAAACCCTTCATTATGTCACCTTTTTGCCCCAACACTGTAAAATGTCAATTAGTTTTCCCAAGTTTACATCATCTGTGGTTATTATATTTGCCAAAGAAACAGCAAAACCAGCAATCAAGACATGTGGACACAGAAAGAAGACAAACATTTCTAGATACAAAAGTTCACCGGGCATGAATTTCCCAATACAAAAGTTCACCGGGCATGACTTTCCCAATACAAAAGTTCACCGGGCATGACTTTCCCAATATAAAAGTTCACCGGGCATGACTTTCCCAATACAAAAGTTCACCGGAGATGACTTTCCCAATACAAAAGTTCACCGGAGATGACTTTCCCAATATAAAAGTTCACCGGAGATGACTTTCCCAATACAAAAGTTCACCGGAGATGACTTTTCCCATACAAAAGTTCACCGGAGATGACTTTCCCAATACAAAAGTTCACCGGAGATGACTTTTCCCATACAAAAGTTCACCGGAGATGACTTTCCCAATACAAAAGTTCACCGGAGATGACTTTTCCCATACAAAAGTTCACCGGAGATGACTTTCCCAATACAAAAGTTCACCGGAGATGACTTTTCCCATACAAAAGTTCACCGGAGATGACTTTCCCAATACAAAAGTTCACCGGAGATGAATTTTCCCATACAAAAGTTCACCGGGCATGACTTTCCCAATACAAAAGTTCACCGGAGATGACTTTTCCCATACAAAAGTTCACCGGAGATGACTTTCCCAATACAAAAGTTCACCGGAGATGACTTTCCCAATACAAAAGTTCACCGGAGATGACTTTCCCAATACAAAAGTTCACCGGAGATGACTTTTCCCATACAAAAGTTCACCGGAAATGACTTTCCCAATACAAAAGTTCACCGGAGATGACTTTCCCAATACAAAAGTTCACCGGAGATGACTTTTCCCAATACAAAAGTTCACCGGAGATGACTTTCCCAATACAAAAGTTCACCGGAGATGACTTTTCCCATACAAAAGTTCACCGGAGATGACTTTCCCAATACAAAAGTTCACCGGAGATGACTTTTCCCATACAAAAGTTCACCGGAGATGACTTTCCCAATACAAAAGTTCACCGGAGATGACTTTCCCAATACAAAAGTTCACCGGAGATGACTTTCCCAATACAAAAGTTCACCGGAGATGACTTTCCCAATACAAAAGTTCAACGGGCATGACTTTCCCAATACAAAAGTTCACCGGAGATGACTTTTCCCATACAAAAGTTCACCGGAGATGACTTTCCCAATACAAAAGTTCACCGGAGATGACTTTCCCAATACAAAAGTTCACCGGCGATGACTTTTCCCATACAAAAGTTCACCGGAGATGACTTTCCCAATACAAAAGTTCACCGGAGATGACTATTCCCATACAAAAGTTCACCGGAGATGACTTTCCCAATACAAAAGTTCACCGGAGATGACTTTCCCAATACAAAAGTTCACCGGAGATGACTTTTCCCATACAAAAGTTCACCGGAGATAACTTTCCCAATACAAAAGTTCACCGGGCATGACTTTCCCAATACAAAAGTTCACCGAAGATGACTTTTCCCATACAAAAGTTCACCGGAGATGACTTTCCCAATACAAAAGTTCACCGGAGATGACTTTCCCAATACAAAAGTTCACCGGAGATGACTTTTCCCATACAAAAGTTCACCGGAGATGACTTTCCCAATACAAAAGTTCACCGGAGATGACTTTTCCCATACAAAAGTTCACCGGAGATGACTTTCCCAATACAAAAGTTCACCGGAGATGACTTTTCCCATACAAAAGTTCACCGGAGATGACTTTCCCAATACAAAAGTTCACCGGAGATGACTTTTCCCATACAAAAGTTCACCGGGCATGACTTTCCCAATACAAAAGTTCACCGGAGATGACTTTTCCCATACAAAAGTTCACCGGAGATGACTTTCCCAATACAAAAGTTCACCGGAGATGACTTTCCCAATACAAAATTCACCGGAGATGACTTTTCCCATACAAAAGTTCACCGGAGATGACTTTCCCAATACAAAAGTTCACCGGAGATGACTTTCCCAATACAAAAGTTCACCGGAGATCACTTTTCCCATACAAAAGTTCACCGGAGATGACTTTCCCAATACAAAAGTTCACCGGAGATGACTTTTCCCATACAAAAGTTCACCGGAGATGACTTTCCCAATACAAAAGTTCACCGGAGATGACTTTTCCCATACAAAAGTTCACCGGAGATGACTTTCCCAATACAAAAGTTCACCGGAGATGACTTTCCCAATACAAAAGTTCACCGGAGATGACTTTTCCCATACAAAAGTTCACCGGAGATGACTTTTCCCATACAAAAGTTCACCGGAGATGACTTTCCCATACAAAAGTTCACCGGAGATGACTTTCCCAATACAAAAGTTCACCGGAGATGACTTTTCCCATACAAAAGTTCACCGGAGATGACTTTCCCAATACAAAAGTTCACCGGAGATGACTTTTCCCATACAAAAGTTCACCGGAGATGACTTTCCCAATACAAAAGTTCACCGGAGATGACTTTTCCCATACAAAAGTTCACCGGAGATGACTTTCCCAATACAAAAGTTCACCGGAGATGACTTTTCCCATACAAAAGTTCACCGGGCATGACTTTCCCAATACAAAAGTTCACCGGAGATGACTTTTCCCATACAAAAGTTCACCGGAGATCACTTTCCCAATATAAAAGTTCACCGGAGATGACTTTTCCCATACAAAAGTTCACCGGAGATGACTTTCCCAATACAAAAGTTCACCGGAGATGACTTTCCCAATACAAAAGTTCACCGGAGATGACTTTTCCCATACAAAAGTTCACCGGAGATGACTTTCCCAATACAAAAGTTCACCGGAGATGACTTTCCCAATACAAAAGTTCACCGGAGATGACTTTTCCCATACAAAAGTTCACCGGAGATGACTTTCCCAATACAAAAGTTCACCGGAGATGACTTTCCCATACAAAAGTTCACCGGAGATGACTTTCCCAATACAAAAGTTCACCGGAGATGACTTTTCCCATACAAAAGTTCACCGGAGATGACTTTCCCAATACAAAAGTTCACCGGGCATGACTTTCCCAATACAAAAGTTCACCGGAGATGACTTTTCCCATACAAAAGTTCACCGGGCATGACTTTCCCAATACAAAAGTTCACCGGAGATGACTTTCCCAATACAAAAGTTCACCGGAGATGACTTTTCCCATACAAAAGTTCACCGGAGATGACTTTCCCAATACAAAAGTTCACCGGAGATGACTTTCCCAATACAAAAGTTCACCGGAGATGACTTTTCCCATACAAAAGTTCACCGGAGATGACTTTCCCAATACAAAAGTTCACCGGAGATGACTTTTCCCATACAAAAGTTCACCGGAGATGACTTTCCCAATACAAAAGTTCACCGGAGATGACTTTTCCCATACAAAAGTTCACCGGAGATGACTTTTCCCATACAAAAGTTCACCGGAGATGACTTTCCCAATACAAAAGTTCACCGGAGATGACTTTCCCAATACAAAAGTTCACCGGAGATGACTTTTCCCATACAAAAGTTCACCGGAGATGACTTTCCCAATACAAAAGTTCACCGGAGATGACTTTCCCAATACAAAAGTTCACCGGAGATGACTTTTCCCATACAAAAGTTCACCGGAGATGACTTTCCCAATACAAAAGTTCACCGGAGATGACTTTCCCAATACAAAAGTTCACCGGAGATGACTTTCCCAATACAAAAGCTCACCGGAGATGACTTTTCCCATACAAAAGTTCACCGGAGATGACTTTCCCAATACAAAAGTTCACCGGAGATGACTTTCCCAATACAAAAGTTCACCGGAGATGACTTTCCTAATACAAAAGTTCACCGGAGATGACTTTTCCCATACAAAAGTTCACCGGAGATGACTTTTCCCATACAAAAGTTCACCGGAGATGACTTTTCCCAATACAAAAGTTCACCGGAGATGACTTTCCCAATACAAAAGTTCACAGGAGATGACTTTCCCAATACAAAAGTTCACCGGAGATGACTTTTCCCATACAAAAGTTCACCGGAGATGACTTTCCCAATACAAAAGTTCACCGGAGATGACTTTTCCCATACAAAAGTTCACCGGAGATGACTTTCCCAATACAAAAGTTCACCGGAGATGACTTTTCCCATACAAAAGTTCACCGGAGATGACTTTCCCAATACAAAAGTTCACCGGAGATAACTTTCCCAATACAAAAGTTCACCGGAGATGACTTTCCCAATACAAAAGTTCACAGGAGATGACTTTCCCAATACAAAAGTTCACCGGGCATGACTTTCCCAATACAAAAGTTCACCGGAGATGACTTTTCCCATACAAAAGTTCACCGGAGATGACTTTCCCAATACAAAAGTTCACCGGAGATGACTTTCCCAATACAAAAGTTCACCGGAGATGACTTTTCCCATACAAAAGTTCACCGGAGATGACTTTCCCAATACAAAAGTTCACCGGAGATGACTTTTCCCATACAAAAGTTCACCGGAGATGACTTTCCCAATACAAAAGTTCACCGGAGATGACTTTCCCAATACAAAAGTTCACCGGAGATGACTTTCCCAATACAAAAGTTCACCGGGCATGACTTTCCCAATACAAAAGTTCACCGGGCATGACTTTCCCAATACAAAAGTTCACCGGAGATGACTTTTCCCAATACAAAAGTTCACCGGAGATGACTTTCCCAATACAAAAGTTCACCGGAGATGACTTTCCCAATACAAAAGTTCACCGGAGATGACTTTTCCCATACAAAAGTTCACCGGAGATGACTTTCCCAATACAAAAGTTCACCGGAGATGACTTTTCCCATACAAAAGTTCACCGGAGATGACTTTCCCAATACAAAAGTTCACCGGAGATGACTTTTCCCATACAAAAGTTCACCGGAGATGACTTTCCCAATACAAAAGTTCACCGGAGATGACTTTTCCCATACAAAAGTTCACCGGAGATGACTTTCCCAATACAAAAGTTCACCGGAGATGACTTTTCCCATACAAAAGTTCACCGGAGATGACTTTCCCAATACAAAAGTTCACCGGAGATGACTTTCCCAATACAAAAGTTCACCGGAGATGACTTTCCCAATACAAAAGTTCACCGGAGATGACTTTCCCAATACAAAAGTTCACCGGAGATGACTTTCCCAATACAAAAGTTCACCGGAGATGACTTTCCCAATACAAAAGTTCACCGGAGATGACTTTTCCCATACAAAAGTTCACCGGAGATGACTTTCCCAATACAAAAGTTCACCGGAGATGACTTTTCCCATACAAAAGTTCACCGGAGATGACTTTCCCAATACAAAAGTTCACCGGAGATGACTTTCCCAATACAAAAGTTCACCGGAGATGACTTTTCCCATACAAAAGTTCACCGGAGATGACTTTCCCAATACAAAAGTTCACCGGAGATGACTTTCCCAATACAAAAGTTCACCGGAGATGACTTTTCCCAATACAAAAGTTCACCGGAGATGACTTTCCCAATACAAAAGTTCACCGGAGATGACTTTTCCCATACAAAAGTTCACCGGAGATGACTTTCCCAATACAAAAGTTCACCGGAGATGACTTTTCCCATACAAAAGTTCACCGGAGATGACTTTCCCAATACAAAAGTTCACCGGAGATGACTTTCCCAATACAAAAGTTCACCGGAGATGACTTTCCCAATACAAAAGTTCACCGGGCATGACTTTCCCAATACAAAAGTTCACCGGAGATGACTTTTCCCATACAAAAGTTCACCGGAGATGACTTTCCCAATACAAAAGTTCACCGGAGATGACTTTCCCAATACAAAAGTTCACCGGAGATGACTTTTCCCATACAAAAGTTCACCGGAGATGACTTTCCCAATACAAAAGTTCACCGGAGATGACTTTTCCCATACAAAAGTTCACCGGAGATGACTTTCCCAATACAAAAGTTCACCGGAGATGACTTTCCCAATACAAAAGTTCACCGGAGATGACTTTTCCCATACAAAAGTTCACCGGGCACGACTTTCCCAATACAAAAGTTCACCGGAGATGACTTTTCCCATACAAAAGTTCACCGGGCATGACTTTCCCAATACAAAAGTTCACCGGAGATGACTTTCCCAATACAAAAGTTCACCGGAGATGACTTTCCCAATACAAAAGTTCACCGGAGATGACTTTTCCCATACAAAAGTTTACCGGAGATGACTTTCCCAATACAAAAGTTCACCGGAGATGACTTTTCCCATACAAAAGTTCACCGGAGATGACTTTCCCAATACAAAAGTTCACCGGAGATGAATTTTCCCATACAAAAGTTCACCGGAGATGACTTTCCCAATACAAAAGTTCACCGGAGATGACTTTTCCCATACAAAAGTTCACCGGGCATGACTTTCCCAATACAAAAGTTCACCGGAGATGACTTTTCCCATACAAAAGTTCACCGGAGATGACTTTCCCAATACAAAAGTTCACCGGAGATGACTTTCCCAATACAAAAGTTCACCGGAGATGACTTTCCCAATACAAAAGTTCACCGGAGATGACTTTTCCCATACAAAAGTTCACCGGAGATGACTTTCCCAATACAAAAGTTCACCGGAGATGACTTTCCCAATACAAAAGTTCACCGGAGATGACTTTTCCCAATACAAAAGTTCACCGGAGATGACTTTCCCAATACAAAAGTTCACCGGAGATGACTTTTCCCATACAAAAGTTCACCGGAGATGACTTTCCCAATACAAAAGTTCACCGGAGATGACTTTTCCCATACAAAAGTTCACCGGAGATGACTTTCCCAATACAAAAGTTCACCGGAGATGACTTTCCCAATACAAAAGTTCACCGGAGATGACTTTCCCAATACAAAAGTTCACCGGAGATGACTTTCCCAATACAAAAGTTCACCGGAGATGACTTTCCCAATACAAAAGTTCACAGGAGATGACTTTCCCAATACAAAAGTTCACCGGAGATGACTTTCCCAATACAAAAGTTCACCGGAGATGACTTTCCCAATACAAAAGTTCACCGGAGATGACTTTCCCAATACAAAAGTTCACCGGAGATGACTTTTCCCATACAAAAGTTCACCGGAGATGACTTTCCCAATACAAAAGTTCACCGGAAATGACTTTCCCAATACAAAAGTTCACCGGAGATGACTTTTCCCATACAAAAGTTCACCGGAGATGACTTTCCCAATACAAAAGTTCACCGGGCATGACTTTCCCAATACAAAAGTTCACCGGAGATGACTTTTCCCATACAAAAGTTCACCGGAGATGACTTTCCCAATACAAAAGTTCACCGGAGATGACTTTCCCAATACAAAAGTTCACCGGAGATGACTTTTCCCATACAAAAGTTCACCGGAGATGACTTTCCCAATACAAAAGTTCACCGGAGATGACTTTTCCCATACAAAAGTTCACCGGAGATGACTTTCCCAATACAAAAGTTCACCGGAGATGACTTTTCCCATACAAAAGTTCACCGGAGATGACTTTCCCAATACAAAAGTTCACCGGAGATGACTTTTCCCATACAAAAGTTCACCGGGCATGACTTTCCCAATACAAAGGTTCACCGGAGATGACTTTTCCCATACAAAAGTTCACCGGAGATGACTTTCCCAATACAAAAGTTCACCGGAGATGACTTTCCCAATACAAAAGTTCACCGGAGATGACTTTCCCAATACAAAAGTTCACCGGAGATGACTTTTCCCATACAAAAGTTCACCGGGCATGACTTTCCCAATACAAAAGTTCACCGGGCATGACTTTCCCAATACAAAAGTTCACCGGAGGTGACTTTTCCCATACAAAAGTTCACCGGAGATGACTTTCCCAATACAAAAGTTCACCGGAGATGACTTTTCCCATACAAAAGTTCACCGGAGATGACTTTCCCAATACAAAAGTTCACCGGAGATGACTTTCCCAATACAAAAGTTCACCGGAGATGACTTTTCCCATACAAAAGTTCACCGGAGATGACTTTCCCAATACAAAAGTTCACCGGAGATGACTTTTCCCATACAAAAGTTCACCGGAGATGACTTTCCCAATACAAAAGTTCACCGGAGATGACTTTTCCCATACAAAAGTTCACCGGAGATGACTTTCCCAATACAAAAGTTCACCGGAGATGACTTTCCCAATACAAAAGTTCACCGGAGATGACTTTTCCCATACAAAAGTTCACCGGAGATGACTTTTCCCATACAAAAGTTCACCGGAGATGACTTTCCCATACAAAAGTTCACCGGAGATGACTTTCCCAATACAAAAGTTCACCGGAGATGACTTTTCCCATACAAAAGTTCACCGGAGATGACTTTCCCAATACAAAAGTTCACCGGAGATGACTTTCCCTATATAAAAGTTCACCGGGCATGACTTTCCCAATACAAAAGTTCACCGGGCATGACTTTCCCAATACAAAAGTTCACCGGAGATGACTTTTCCCATACAAAAGTTCACCGGAGATGACTTTTTCCATACAAAAGTTCACCGGAGATGACTTTTCCCATACAAAAGTTCACCGGAGATGACTTTCCCAATACAAAAGTTCACCGGAGATGACTTTCCCAATACAAAAGTTCACCGGAGATGACTTTTCCCATACAAAAGTTCACCGGAGATGACTTTCCCAATGCAAAAGTTCACCGGAGATGACTTTCCCAATACAAAAGTTCACCGGAGATGACTTTTCCCATACAAAAGTTCACCGGAGATGACTTTTCCCATACAAAAGTTCACCGGAGATGACTTTCCCAATACAAAAGTTCACCGGGCATGACTTTCCCAAAACAAAAGTTCACCGGGCATGACTTTCCCAATACAAAAGTTCACCGGAGATGACTTTCCCAATACAAAAGTTCACCGGAGATGACTTTCCCAATACAAAAGTTCACCGGAGATGACTTTTCCCATACAAAAGTTCACCGGAGATGACTTTCCCAATACAAAAGTTCACCGGAGATGACTTTCCGAATATAAAAGTTCACCGGGCATGATTTTCCCAATACAAAAGTTCACCGGGCATGACTTTCCCAATACAAAAGTTCACCGGAGATGACTTTCCCATACAAAAGTTCACCGGAGATGACTTTCCCAATACAAAAGTTCACCGGGCACGACTTTCCCAATACAAAAGTTCACCGGAGATGACTTTCCCAATATAAAAGTTCACCGGGCATGACTTTCCCAATACAAAAGTTCACCGGGCACGACTTTCCCAATACAAAAGTTCACCGGAGATGACTTTCCCAATACAAAAGTTCACCGGAGATGACTTTTCCCATACAAAAGTTCACCGGAGATGACTTTCCCAATACAAAAGTTCACCGGAGATGACTTTCCCAATACAAAAGTTCACCGGAGATGACTTTTCCCATACAAAAGTTCACCGGAGATGACTTTCCCAATACAAAAGTTCACCGGAGATGACTTTTCCCATACAAAAGTTCACCGGAGATGACTTTCCCAATACAAAAGTTCACCGGAGATGACTTTTCCCATACAAAAGTTCACCGGAGATGACTTTCCCAATACAAAAGTTCACCGGAGATGACTTTCCCAATACAAAAGTTCACCGGAGATGACTTTTCCCATACAAAAGTTCACCGGAGATGACTTTCCCATACAAAAGTTCACCGGAGATGACTTTCCCAATACAAAAGTTCACCGGAGATGACTTTTCCCATACAAAAGTTCACCGGAGATGACTTTCCCAATACAAAAGTTCACCGGAGATGACTTTCCCAATATAAAAGTTCACCGGGCATGACTTTCCCAATACAAAAGTTCACCGGGCATGACTTTCCCAATACAAAAGTTCACCGGAGATGACTTTTCCCATACAAAAGTTCACCGGAGATGACTTTTCCCATACAAAAGTTCACCGGAGATGACTTTTCCCATACAAAAGTTCACCGGAGATGACTTTCCCAATACAAAAGTTCACCGGAGATGACTTTCCCAATACAAAAGTTCACCGGAGATGACTTTTCCCATACAAAAGTTCACCGGAGATGACTTTCCCAATGCAAAAGTTCTCCGGAGATGACTTTCCCAATACAAAAGTTCACCGGAGATGACTTTTCCCATACAAAAGTTCACCGGAGATGACTTTTCCCATACAAAAGTTCACCGGAGATGACTTTCCCAATACAAAAGTTCACCGGGCATGACTTTCCCAAAACAAAAGTTCACCGGGCATGACTTTCCCAATACAAAAGTTCACCGGAGATGACTTTCCCAATACAAAAGTTCACCGGAGATGACTTTCCCAATACAAAAGTTCACCGGAGATGACTTTTCCCATACAAAAGTTCACCGGAGATGACTTTCCCAATACAAAAGTTCACCGGAGATGACTTTCCCAATATAAAAGTTCACCGGGCATGACTTTCCCAATACAAAAGTTCACCGGGCATGACTTTCCCAATACAAAAGTTCACCGGAGATGACTTTCCCATACAAAAGTTCACCGGAGATGACTTTCCCAATACAAAAGTTCACCGGGCACGACTTTCCCAATACAAAAGTTCACCGGAGATGACTTTCCCAATATAAAAGTTCACCGGGCATGACTTTCCCAATACAAAAGTTCACCGGGCACGACTTTCCCAATACAAAAGTTCACCGGAGATGACTTTCCCAATACAAAAGTTCACCGGAGATGACTTTTCCCATACAAAAGTTCACCGGAGATGACTTTCCCAATACAAAAGTTCACCGGAGATGACTTTCCCAATACAAAAGTTCACCGGAGATGACTTTTCCCATACAAAAGTTCACCGGAGATGACTTTCCCAATACAAAAGTTCACCGGAGATGACTTTTCCCATACAAAAGTTCACCGGAGATGACTTTCCCAATACAAAAGTTCACCGGAGATGACTTTTCTCATACAAAAGTTCACCGGAGATGACTTTCCCAATACAAAAGTTCACCGGAGATGACTTTCCCAATACAAAAGTTCACCGGAGATGACTTTCCCAATACAAAAGTTCACCGGAGATGACTTTTCCCATACAAAAGTTCACCGGAGATGACTCTCCCAATACAAAAGTTCACCGGAGATGACTTTTCCCATACAAAAGTTCACCGGAGATGACTTTCCCAATACAAAAGTTCACCGGAGATGACTTTTCCTATACAAAAGTTCACCGGAGATGACTTTTCCCATACAAAAGTTCACCGGAGATGACTTTCCCAATACAAAAGTTCACCGGAGATGACTTTCCCAATATAAAAGTTCACCGGGCATGACTTTCCCAATACAAAAGTTCAATGGAGATGACTTTCCCAATACAAAAGTTCACCGGGCATGACTTTCCCAATACAAAAGTTCACCGGAGATGACTTTTCCCATACAAAAGTTCACCGGGCATGACTTTCCCAATACAAAAGTTCACCGGGCATGACTTTTCCCATACAAAAGTTCACCGGAGATGACTTTTCCCATACAAAAGTTCACCGGAGATGACTTTCCCAATACAAAAGTTCACCGGAGATGACTTTCCCAATACAAAAGTTCACCGGAGATGACTTTTCCCATACAAAAGTTCACCGGAGATGACTTTTCCCATACAAAAGTTCACCGGAGATGACTTTCCCAATACAAAAGTTCACCGGAGATGACTTTTCCCATACAAAAGTTCACCGGAGATGACTTTCCCAATACAAAAGTTCACCGGAGATGACTTTCCCAATACAAAAGTTCACCGGAGATGACTTTTCCCATACAAAAGTTCACCGGAGATGACTTTCCCAATACAAAAGTTCACCGGAGATGACTTTCCCAATACAAAAGTTCACCGGAGATGACTTTCCCAATACAAAAGTTCACCGGAGATGACTTTTCCCATACAAAAGTTCACCGGAGATGACTTTCCCAATACAAAAGTTCACCGGAGATGACTTTCCCAATACAAAAGTTCACCGGAGATGACTTTCCCAATACAAAAGTTCACCGGAGATGACTTTCCCAATACAAAAGTTCACCGGAGATGACTTTTCCCATACAAAAGTTCACCGGAGATGACTTTCCAAATACAAAAGTTCACCGGAGATGACTTTCCCAATACAAAAGTTCACCGGAGATGACTTTTCCCATACAAAAGTTCACCGGAGATGACTTTCCCAATACAAAAGTTCACCGGAGATGACTTTTCCCATACAAAAGTTCACCGGAGATGACTTTTCCCAATACAAAAGTTCACCGGAGATGACTTTTCCCATACAAAAGTTCACCGGAGATGACTTTTCCCATACAAAAGTTCACCGGAGATGATTTTCCCAATACAAAAGTTCACCGGAGATGACTTTTCCCATACAAAAGTTCACCGGAGATGACTTTCCCAATACAAAAGTTCACCGGAGATGACTTTCCCAATACAAAAGTTCACCGGAGATGACTTTTCCCATACAAAAGTTCACCGGAGATGACTTTCCCAATACAAAAGTTCACCGGAGATGACTTTCCCAAGACAAAAGTTCACCGGAGATGACTTTCCCAATACAAAAGTTCACCGGAGATGACTTTTCCCATACAAAAGTTCACCGGAGATGACTTTCCCAATACAAAAGTTCACCGGAGATGACTTTCCCAATACAAAAGTTCACCGGAGATGACTTTCCCAATACAAAAGTTCACCGGAGATGACTTTCCTAATACAAAAGTTCACCGGAGATGACTTTTCCCATACAAAAGTTCACCGGAGATGACTTTCCCAATACAAAAGTTCACCGGAGATGACTTTCCCAATACAAAAGTTCACCGGAGATGACTTTTCCCATACAAAAGTTCACCGGAGATGACTTTCCCAATACAAAAGTTCACCGGAGATGACTTTTCCCATACAAAAGTTCACCGGAGATGACTTTCCCAATCCAAAAGTTCACCGGAGATGACTTTCCCAATACAAAAGTTCACCGGGCATGACTTTCCCAATACAAAAGTTCACCGGAGATGACTTTCCCAATACAAAAGTTCACCGGGCATGACTTTCCCAAAACAAAAGTTCACCGGGCATGACTTTCCCAATATAAAAGTTCACCGGGCATGACTTTCCCAATACAAAAGTTCACCGGAGATGACTTTCCCAATACAAAAGTTCACCGGGCATGACTTTCCCAATACAAAAGTTCACCGGGCATGACTTTCCCAATACAAAAGTTCACCGGAGATGACTTTTCCCATACAAAAGTTCACCGGAGATGACTTTCCCAATACAAAAGTTCACCGGAGATGACTTTTCCCATACAAAAGTTCACCGGAGATGACTTTCCCAATACAAAAGTTCACCGGAGATGACTTTCCCAATACAAAAGTTCACCGGAGATGACTTTTCCCATACAAAAGTTCACCGGAGATGACTTTCCCAATACAAAAGTTTACCGGAGATGACTTTTCCCATACAAAAGTTCACCGGAGATGACTTTCCCAATACAAAAGTTCACCGGAGATGACTTTCCCAATACAAAAGTTCACCGGAGATGACTTTTCCCATACAAAAGTTCACCGGAGATGACTTTCCCAATACAAAAGTTCACCGGAGATGACTTTCCCAATACAAAAGTTCACCGGAGATGACTTTTCCCATACAAAAGTTCACCGGGCATGACTTTCCCCAATACAAAAGTTCACCGGGCATGACTTTTCCCATACAAAAGTTCACCGGAGATGACTTTTCCCATACAAAAGTTCACCGGAGATGACTTTCCCAATACAAAAGTTCACCGGAGATGACTTTCCCAATACAAAAGTTCACCGGAGATGACTTTTCCCATACAAAAGTTCACCGGAGATGACTTTTCCCATACAAAAGTTCACCGGAGATGACTTTCCCAATACAAAAGTTCACCGGAGATGACTTTTCCCATACAAAAGTTCACCGGAGATGACTTTCCCAATACAAAAGTTCACCGGAGATGACTTTCCCAATACAAAAGTTCACCGGAGATGACTTTTCCCATACAAAAGTTCACCGGAGATGACTTTCCCAATACAAAAGTTCACCGGAGATGACTTTCCCAATACAAAAGTTCACCGGAGATGACTTTCCCAATACAAAAGTTCACCGGAGATGACTTTTCCCATACAAAAGTTCACCGGAGATGACTTTCCCAATACAAAAGTTCACCGGAGATGACTTTCCCAATACAAAAGTTCACCGGAGATGACTTTCCCAATACAAAAGTTCACCGGAGATGACTTTCCCAATACAAAAGTTCACCGGAGATGACTTTTCCCATACAAAAGTTCACCGGAGATGACTTTCCCAATACAAAAGTTCACCGGAGATGACTTTCCCAATACAAAAGTTCACCGGAGATGACTTTTCCCATACAAAAGTTCACCGGAGATGACTTTCCCAATACAAAAGTTCACCGGAGATGACTTTTCCCATACAAAAGTTCACCGGAGATGACTTTCCCAATACAAAAGTTCACCGGAGATGACTTTTCCCATACAAAAGTTCACCGGAGATGACTTTTCCCATACAAAAGTTCACCGGAGATGATTTTCCCAATACAAAAGTTCACCGGAGATGACTTTTCCCATACAAAAGTTCACCGGAGATGACTTTCCCAATACAAAAGTTCACCGGAGATGACTTTCCCAATACAAAAGTTCACCGGAGATGACTTTTCCCATACAAAAGTTCACCGGAGATGACTTTCCCAATACAAAAGTTCACCGGAGATGACTTTCCCAAGACAAAAGTTCACCGGAGATGACTTTCCCAATACAAAAGTTCACCGGAGATGACTTTTCCCATACAAAAGTTCACCGGAGATGACTTTCCCAATACAAAAGTTCACCGGAGATGACTTTCCCAATACAAAAGTTCACCGGAGATGACTTTCCCAATACAAAAGTTCACCGGAGATGACTTTCCTAATACAAAAGTTCACCGGAGATGACTTTTCCCATACAAAAGTTCACCGGAGATGACTTTCCCAATACAAAAGTTCACCGGAGATGACTTTCCCAATACAAAAGTTCACCGGAGATGACTTTTCCCATACAAAAGTTCACCGGAGATGACTTTCCCAATACAAAAGTTCACCGGAGATGACTTTCCCAATACAAAAGTTCACCGGAGATGACTTTTCCCATACAAAAGTTCACCGGAGATGACTTTTCCCATACAAAAGTTCACCGGAGATGATTTTCCCAATACAAAAGTTCACCGGAGATGACTTTTCCCATACAAAAGTTCACCGGAGATGACTTTCCCAATACAAAAGTTCACCGGAGATGACTTTCCCAATACAAAAGTTCACCGGAGATGACTTTTCCCATACAAAAGTTCACCGGAGATGACTTTCCCAATACAAAAGTTCACCGGAGATGACTTTCCCAAGACAAAAGTTCACCGGAGATGACTTTCCCAATACAAAAGTTCACCGGAGATGACTTTTCCCATACAAAAGTTCACCGGAGATGACTTTCCCAATACAAAAGTTCACCGGAGATGACTTTCCCAATACAAAAGTTCACCGGAGATGACTTTCCCAATACAAAAGTTCACCGGAGATGACTTTCCTAATACAAAAGTTCACCGGAGATGACTTTTCCCATACAAAAGTTCACCGGAGATGACTTTCCCAATACAAAAGTTCACCGGAGATGACTTTCCCAATACAAAAGTTCACCGGAGATGACTTTTCCCATACAAAAGTTCACCGGAGATGACTTTCCCAATACAAAAGTTCACCGGAGATGACTTTTCCCATACAAAAGTTCACCGGAGTTGACTTTCCCAATACAAAAGTTCACCGGAGATGACTTTCCCAATACAAAAGTTCACCGGGCATGACTTTCCCAATACAAAAGTTCACCGGAGATGACTTTCCCAATACAAAAGTTCACCGGGCATGACTTTCCCAAAACAAAAGTTCACCGGGCATGACTTTCCCAATATAAAAGTTCACCGGGCATGACTTTCCCAATACAAAAGTTCACCGGAGATGACTTTCCCAATACAAAAGTTCACCGGGCATGACTTTCCCAATACAAAAGTTCACCGGGCATGACTTTCCCAATACAAAAGTTCACCGGAGATGACTTTTCCCATACAAAATTTCACCGGAGATGACTTTCCCAATACAAAAGTTCACCGGAGATGACTTTTCCCATACAAAAGTTCACCGGAGATGACTTTCCCAATACAAAAGTTCACCGGAGATGACTTTCCCAATACAAAAGTTCACCGGAGATGACTTTTCCCATACAAAAGTTCACCGGAGATGACTTTCCCAATACAAAAGTTTACCGGAGATGACTTTTCCCATACAAAAGTTCACCGGAGATGACTTTCCCAATACAAAAGTTCACCGGAGATGACTTTCCCAATACAAAAGTTCACCGGAGATGACTTTTCCCATACAAAAGTTCACCGGAGATGACTTTCCCAATACAAAAGTTCACCGGAGATGACTTTCCCAATACAAAAGTTCACCGGAGATGACTTTTCCCATACAAAAGTTCACCGGAGATGACTTTCCCAATACAAAAGTTCACCGGAGATGACTTTTCCCATACAAAAGTTCACCGGAGATGACTTTCCCAATACAAAAGTTCACCGGAGATGACTTTCCCAATACAAAAGTTCACCGGAGATGACTTTTCCCATACAAAAGTTCACCGGAGATGACTTTCCCAATACAAAAGTTCACCGGAGATGACTTTTCCCATACAAAAGTTCACCGGAGATGACTTTCCCAATACAAAAGTTCACCGGGCATGACTTTCCCAATACAAAAGTTCACCGGAGATGACTTTCCCATACAAAAGTTCACCGGAGATGACTTTCCCAATACAAAAGTTCACCGGGCACGACTTTCCCAATACAAAAGTTCACCGGAGATGACTTTCCCAATATAAAAGTTCACCGGGCATGACTTTCCCAATACAAAAGTTCACCGGGCACGACTTTCCCAATACAAAAGTTCACCGGAGATGACTTTCCCAATACAAAAGTTCACCGGAGATGACTTTTCCCATACAAAAGTTCACCGGAGATGACTTTCCCAATACAAAAGTTCACCGGAGATGACTTTCCCAATACAAAAGTTCACCGGAGATGACTTTTCCCATACAAAAGTTCACCGGAGATGACTTTCCCAATACAAAAGTTCACCGGAGATGACTTTTCCCATACAAAAGTTCACCGGAGATGACTTTCCCAATACAAAAGTTCACCGGAGATGACTTTTCCCATACAAAAGTTCACCGGAGATGACTTTCCCAATACAAAAGTTCACCGGAGATGACTTTCCCAATACAAAAGTTCACCGGAGATGACTTTCCCAATACAAAAGTTCACCGGAGATGACTTTTCCCATACAAAAGTTCACCGGAGATGACTTTCCCAATACAAAAGTTCACCGGAGATGACTTTTCCCATACAAAAGTTCACCGGAGATGACTTTCCCAATACAAAAGTTCACCGGAGATGACTTTTCCCATACAAAAGTTCACCGGAGATGACTTTTCCCATACAAAAGTTCACCGGAGATGACTTTCCCAATACAAAAGTTCACCGGAGATGACTTTCCCAATATTAAAGTTCACCGGGCATGACTTTCCCAATACAAAAGTTCACCGGAGATGACTTTCCCAATACAAAAGTTCACCGGAGATGACTTTCCCAATACAAAAGTTCACCGGAGATGACTTTTCCCATACAAAAGTTCACCGGAGATGACTTTCCCAATACAAAAGTTCACCGGAGATGACTTTCCCAATACAAAAGTTCACCGGAGATGACTTTCCCAATACAAAAGTTCACCGGAGATGACTTTTCCCATACAAAAGTTCACCGGAGATGACTTTCCCAATACAAAAGTTCACCGGAGATGACTTTCCCAATACAAAAGTTCACCGGAGATGACTTTCCCAATACAAAAGTTCACCGGAGATGACTTTCCCAATACAAAAGTTCACCGGAGATGACTTTTCCCATACAAAAGTTCACCGGAGATGACTTTCCCAATACAAAAGTTCACCGGAGATGACTTTCCCAATACAAAAGTTCACCGGAGATGACTTTTCCCATACAAAAGTTCACCGGAGATGACTTTCCCAATACAAAAGTTCGCCGGAGATGACTTTTCCCATACAAAAGTTCACCGGAGATGACTTTCCCAATACAAAAGTTCACCGGAGATGACTTTTCCCATACAAAAGTTCACCGGAGATGACTTTTCCCATACAAAAGTTCACCGGAGATGACTTTCCCAATACAAAAGTTCACCGGAGATGACTTTTCCCATACAAAAGTTCACCGGAGATGACTTTCCCAATACAAAAGTTCACCGGAGATGACTTTCCCAATACAAAAGTTCACCGGGCATGACTTTCCCAATACAAAAGTTCAGCGGAGATGACTTTCCCAATACAAAAGTTCACCGGGCATGACTTTCCTAAAACAAAAGTTTACCGGGCATGACTTTCCCAATATAAAAGTTCACCGGGCATGACTTTCCCAATACAAAAGTTCACCGGAGATGACTTTCCCAATGCAAAAGTTCACCGGGCATGACTTTCCCAATACAAAAGTTCACCGGGCATGACTTTCCCAATACAAAAGTTCACCGGAGATGACTTTTCCCATACAAAAGTTCACCGGAGATGACTTTCCCAATACAAAAGTTCACCGGAGATGACTTTTCCCATACAAAAGTTCACCGGAGATGACTTTCCCAATACAAAAGTTCACCGGAGATGACTTTCCCAATACAAAAGTTCACCGGAGATGACTTTTCCCATACAAAAGTTCACCGGAGATGACTTTCCCAATACAAAAGTTTACCGGAGATGACTTTTCCCATACAAAAGTTCACCGGAGATGACTTTCCCAATACAAAAGTTCACCGGAGATGACTTTCCCAATACAAAAGTTCACCGGAGATGACTTTTCCCATACAAAAGTTCACCGGAGATGACTTTCCCAATACAAAAGTTCACCGGAGATGACTTTCCCAATACAAAAGTTCACCGGAGATGACTTTTCCCATACAAAAGTTCACCGGAGATGACTTTCCCAATACAAAAGTTCACCGGAGATGACTTTTCCCATACAAAAGTTCACCGGAGATGACTTTCCCAATACAAAAAATCACCGGAGATGACTTTCCCAATACAAAAGTTCACCGGAGATGACTTTTCCCATACAAAAGTTCACCGGAGATGACTTTCCCAATACAAAAGTTCACCGGAGATGACTTTTAACATACAAAAGTTCACCGGAGATGACTTTCCCAATACAAAAGTTCACCGGAGATGACTTTTCCCATACAAAAGTTCACCGGAGATGACTTTCCCAATACAAAAGTTCACCGGAGATGACTTTCCCAATACAAAAGTTCACCGGAGATGACTTTTCCCATACAATAGTTCACCGGAGATGACTTTCCCAATACAAAAGTTCACCGGAGATGACTTTTCCCATACAAAAGTTCACCGGAGATGACTTTCCCAATACAAAAGTTCACCGGAGATGACTTTCCCAATACAAAAGTTCACCGGGCATGACTTTCCCAATACAAAAGTTCACCGGGCATGACTTTCCCAATACAATAGTTCACCGGGCATGACTTTCCCAATACAAAAGTTCACCGGGCATGACTTTTCCAATATAAAAGTTCACCGGAGATGACTTTCCCAATACAAAAGTTCACCGGGCATGACTTTCCCAATACAAAAGTTCACCGGGCATGACTTTCCCAATACAAAAGTTCGCCGGAGATGAATTTTCCCATACAAAAGTTCACCGGACATGACTTTCCCAATACAAAAGTTCACCGGGCACGACTTTCCCAATACAAAAGTTCACCGGGCATGACTTTCACAATATAAAAGTTCACCGGGCATGACTTTTCCAATATAAAAGTTCACCGGGCATGACTTTCCCAATACAAAAGTTCACCGGGCATGACTTTCCCAATACAAAAGTTCACCGGGCATGACTTTCCCAATATTAAAGTTCACCGGGCATGACTTTCCCAATACAAAAGTTCACCGGAGATGACCTTCCCAATACAAAAGTTCACCGGGCATGACTTTCCCAATACAAAAGTTCACCGGAGATGACTTTCCCAATACAAAAGTTCACCGGGCATGACTTTCCCAATACAAAAGTTCACCGGGCATGACTTTCCCAATACAAAAGTTCACCGGGCATGACTTTCCCAATACAAAAGTTCACCGGGCATGACTTTCCCAATACAATAGTTCACCGGGCATGACTTTCCCAATACAAAAGTTCACCGGGCATGACTTTCCCAATACAAAAGTTCACCGGGCATGACTTTCCCAATACAAAAGTTCACCGGAGATGACTTTCTCAATACAAAAGTTCACCGGGCATGACTTTCCCAATACAAAAGTTCACCGGGCATGACTTTCCCAATACAAAAGTTCACCGGAGATGACTTTCCCATACAAAAGTTCACCGAGATGACTTTCCCAATACAAAAGTTCACCGGGCACGACTTTCCCAATACAAAAGTTCACCGGAGATGACTTTCCCAATACAAAAGTTCACCGGGCATGACTTTCCCAATACAAAAGTTCACCGGGCATGACTTTCCCAATACAAAAGTTCACCGGAGATGACTTTCCAATACAAAAGTTCACCGGAGATGACTTTCCCAATACAAAAGTTCACCGGAGATGACTTTCCCAATACAAAAGTTCACCGGAGATGACTTTTCCCATACAAAAGTTCACCGGAGATGACTTTCCCAATACAAAAGTTCACCGGAGATGACTTTTCCCTTACAAAAGTTCACCGGAGATGACTTTCCCAATACAAAAGTTCACCGGAGATGACTTTCCCAATACAAAAGTTCACCGGAGATGACTTTTCCCATACAAAAGTTCACCGGAGATGACTTTCCCAATACAAAAGTTCACCGGAGATGACTTTTCCCATACAAAAGTTCACCGGAGATGACTTTCCCAATACAAAAGTTCACCGGAGATGACTTTTCCCATACAAAAGTTCACCGGAGATGACTTTCCCAATACAAAAGTTCACCGGAGATGACTTTCCCAATACAAAAGTTCACCGGAGATGACTTTTCCCATACAAAAGTTCACCGGAGATGACTTTCCCAATACAAAAGTTCACCGGGCATGACTTTCCCAATACAAAAGTTCACCGGAGATGACTTTTCCCATACAAGAGTTCACCGGAGATGACTTTCCCAATACAAAAGTTCACCGGGCATGACTTTCCCAATACAAAAGTTCACCGGAGATGACTTTTCCCATACAAAAGTTCACCGGAGATGACTTTCCCAATACAAAAGTTCACCGGAGATGACTTTTCCAATATAAAAGTTCACCGGGCATGACTTTCCCAATACAAAAGTTCACCGGAGATGACTTTCCCAATATAAAAGTTCACCGGGCATGACTTTCCCAATACAAAAGTTCACCGGGCATGACTTTCCCAATACAAAAGTTCACCGGAGATGACTTTTCCCATACAAAAGTTCACCGGAGATGACTTTCCCAATACAAAAGTTCACCGGGCATGACTTTCCCAATACAAAAGTTCACCGGAGATGACTTTTCCCATACAAAAGTTCACCGGGCATGACTTTCCCATACAAAAGTTCACCGGGCATGACTTTCCCAATACAAAAGTTCACCGGGCATGACTTTCCCAATACAAAAGTTCACCGGGCATGACTTTCCCAATACAAAAGTTCACCGGGCATGACTTTCCCAATACAAAAGTTCACCGGAGATGACTTTTCCCATACAAAAGTTCACCGGAGATGACTTTCCCAATACAAAAGTTCACCGGAGATGACTTTCCCAATATAAAAGTTCACCGGGCATGACTTTCCCAATACAAAAGTTCACCGGGCACGACTTTCCCAATACAAAAGTTCACCGGAGATGACTTTCCCAATATAAAAGTTCACCGGGCATGACTTTCCCAATACAAAAGTTCACCGGGCACGACTTTCCCAATACAAAAGTTCACCGGAGATGACTTTTCCCATACAAAAGTTCACCGGGCATGACTTTCCCAATACAAAAGTTCACCGGGCATGACTTTCCCAATACAAAAGTTCACCGGAGATGACTTTCCCATACAAAAGTTCACCGGAGATGACTTACCCAATACAAAAGTTCACCGGGCACGACTTTCCCAATACAAAAGTTCACCGGAGATGACTTTCCCAATATAAAAGTTCACCGGGCATGACTTTCCCAATACAAAAGTTCACCGGGCACGACTTTCCCAATACAAAAGTTCACCGGAGATGACTTTCCCAATACAAAAGTTCACCGGAGATGACTTTCCCAATACAAAAGTTCACCGGGCATGACTTTCCCAATACAAAAGTTCACCGGAGATGACTTTCCCAATACAAAAGTTCACCGGGCATGACTTTCCCAAAACAAAAGTTCACCGGGCATGACTTTCCCAATATAAAAGTTCACCGGGCATGACTTTCCCAATACAAAAGTTCACCGGAGATGACTTTCCCAATACAAAAGTTCACCGGGCATGACTTTCCCAATACAAAACTTCACCGGGCATGACTTTCCCAATACAAAAGTTCACCGGAGATGACTTTTCCCATACAAAAGTTCACCGGAGATGACTTTCCCAATACAAAAGTTCACCGGAGATGACTTTTCCCATACAAAAGTTCACCGGAGATGACTTTCCCAATACAAAAGTTCACCGGAGATGACTTTCCCAATACAAAAGTTCACCGGAGATGACTTTTCCCATACAAAAGTTCACCGGAGATGACTTTCCCAATACAAAAGTTCACCGGAGATGACTTTTCCCATACAAAAGTTCACCGGAGATGACTTTCCCAATACAAAAGTTCACCGGAGATGACTTTCCCAATACAAAAGTTCACCGGAGATGACTTTTCCCATACAAAAGTTCACCGGAGATGACTTTTCCCATACAAAAGTTCACCGGTCATGACTTTCCCAATACAAAAGTTCACCGGGCATGACTTTCCCAATACAAAAGTTCGCCGGGCATGACTTTCCCAATACAAAAGTTCACCGGGCATGACTTTCCCAATACAAAAGTTCACCGGAGATGACTTTTCCCATACAAAAGTTCACCGGAGATGACTTTCCCAATACAAAAGTTCACCGGAGATGACTTTCCCAATATAAAAGTTCACCGGGCATGACTTTCCCAATACATAAGTTCACCGGGCACGACTTTCCCAATACAAAAGTTCACCGGAGATGACTTTCCCAATATAAAAGTTCACCGGGCATGACTTTCCCAATACAAAAGTTCACCGGGCACGACTTTCCCAATACAAAAGTTCACCGGAGATGACTTTCCCAATACAAAAGTTCACCGGAGATGACTTTCCCAATACAAAAGTTCACCGGAGATGACTTTCCCAATACAAAAGTTCACCGGAGATGACTTTTCCCATACAAAAGTTCACCGGAGATGACTTTTCCCATACAAAAGTTCACCGGAGATGACTTTCCCAATACAAAAGTTCACCGGAGATGACTTTTCCCATATAAAAGTTCACCGGAGATGACTTTCCCAATACAAAAGTTCACCGGAGATGACTTTCCCAATACAAAAGTTCACCGGACATGACTTTTCCCATACAAAAGTTCACCGGAGATGACTTTCCCAATACAAAAGTTCACCGGAGATGACTTTCCCAATACAAAAGTTCACCGGAGATGACTTTCCCAATACAAAAGTTCACCGGAGATGACTTTCCCAATACAAAAGTTCACCGGAGATGACTTTCCCATTACAAAAGTTCACCGGGCATGACTTTCCCAATACAAAAGTTCACCGGAGATGACTTTTCCCATACAAAAGTTCACCGGGCATGACTTTCCCAATACAAAAGTTCACCGGGCATGACTTTCCCAATACAAAAGTTCACCGGGCATGACTTTCCCAATACAAAAGTTCACCGGGCACGACTTTCCCAATACAAAAGTTCACCGGGCATGACTTTCCCAATACAAAATTTCACCGGGCATGACTTTCCCAATACAAAAGTTCACCGGGCATGACTTTCCCAATACAAAAGTTCACCCGGAGATGACTTTCCCAATACAACAGTTCACCGGAGATGACTTTTCCCATACAAAAGTTCACCGGAGATGACTTTCCCATACAAAAGTTCACCGGAGATGACTTTCCCAATACAAAAGTTCACCGGAGATGACTTTTCCCATACAAAAGTTCACCGGAGATGACTTTCCCAATACAAAAGTTCACCGGAGATGACTTTTCCCAATACAAAAGTTCACCGGAGATGACTTTCCCAATACAAAAGTTCACCGGAGATGACTTTCCCAATACAAAAGTTCACCGGAGATGACTTTCCCAATACAAAAGTTCACCGGAGATGACTTTTCCCATACAAAAGTTCACCGGAGATGACTTTCCCAATACAAAAGTTCACCGGAGATGACTTTTCCAATACAAAAGTTCACCGGAGATGACTTTCCCAATACAAAAGTTCACCGGAGATGACTTTCCCAATACAAAAGTTCACCGGAGATGACTTTTCCCATACAAAAGTTCACCGGAGATGACTTTCCCAATACAAAAGTTCACCGGAGATGACTTTCCCAATACAAAAGTTCACCGGAGATGACTTTTCCCAATACAAAAGTTCACCGGAGATGACTTTCCCAATACAAAAGTTCACCGGAGATGACTTTCCCAATACAAAAGTTCACCGGAGATGACTTTCCCAATACAAAAGTTCACCGGAGATGACTTTCCCAATACAAAAGTTCACCGGAGATGACTTTCCCAATACAAAAGTTCACCGGAGATGACTTTCCCAATACAAAAGTTCACCGAGATGACTTTCCCAATACAAAAAAGTTCACCGGGCATGACTTTCCCAATACAAAAGTTCACCGGAGATGACTTTTCCCATACAAAAGTTCACCGGAGATGACTTTCCCAATACAAAAGTTCACCGGGCATGACTTTCCCAATACAAAAGTTCACCGGAGATGACTTTTCCCATACAAAAGTTCACCGTAGATGACTTTTCCCATACAAAAGTTCACCGGAGATGACTTTCCCAATACAAAAGTTCACCGGAGATGACTTTCCCAATACAAAAGTTCACCGGAGATGACTTTTCCCATACAAAAGTTCACCGGAGATGACTTTCCCAATACAAAAGTTCACCGGAGATGACTTTCCCAATACAAAAGTTCACCGGAGATGACTTTTCCCATACAAAAGTTCACCGTAGATGACTTTCCCAATACAAAAGTTCACCGGAGATGACTTTTCCCATACAAAAGTTCACCGGAGATGACTTTCCCAATACAAAAGTTCACCGGAGATGACTTTCCCAATACAAAAGTTCACCGGAGATGACTTTTCCCATACAAAAGTTCACCGGAGATGACTTTCCCAATACAAAAGTTCACCGGAGATGACTTTTCACATACAAAAGTTCACCGGAGATGACTTTCCCAATACAAAAGTTCACCGGAGATGACTTTTCCCATACAAAAGTTCACCGGAGATGACTTTCCCAATACAAAAGTTCACCGGAGATGACTTTCCCAATACAAAAGTTCACCGGAGATGACTTTCCCAATACAAAAGTTCACCGGAGATGACTTTCCCAATACAAAAGTTCACCGGGCATGACTTTCCCAATACAAAAGTTCACCAAAGATGACTTTTCCCATACAAAAGTTCACCGGAGATGACTTTCCCAATACAAAAGTTCACCGGAGATGACTTTTCCCATACAAAAGTTCACCGGAGATGACTTTCCCAATACAAAAGTTCACCGGAGATGACTTTCCCAATACAAAAGTTCACCGGAGATGACTTTTCCCATACAAAAGTTCACCGGAGATGACTTTCCCAATACAAAAGTTCACCGGAGATGACTTTTCCCATACAAAAGTTCACCGGAGATGACTTTCCCAATACAAAAGTTCACCGGGCATGACTTTCCCAATACAAAAGTTCACCGGAGATGACTTTCCCAATACAAAAGTTCACCGGGCATGACTTTCCCAAAACAAAAGTTCACCGGGCATGACTTTCCCAATATAAAAGTTCACCGGGCATGACTTTCCCAATACAAAAGTTCACCGGAGATGACTTTCCCAATACAAAAGTTCACCGGAGATGACTTTTCCCATACAAAAGTTCACCGGAGATGACTTTCCCAATACAAAAGTTCACCGGGCATGACTTTCCCAAAACAAAAGTTCACCGGGCATGACTTTCCCAATACAAAAGTTCACCGGAGATGACTTTCCCAATACAAAAATTCACCGGAGATGACTTTCCCAATACAAAAGTTCACCGGAGATGACTTTTCCCATACAAAAGTTCACCGGAGATGACTTTCCCAATACAAAAGTTCACCGGGCATGACTTTCCCAATACAAAAGTTCACCGGGCATGACTTTCCCAATACAAAAGTTCACCGGGCACGACTTTCCCAATACAAAAGTTCACCGGAGATGACTTTCCCAATACAAAAGTTCACCGGAGATGACTTTCCCAATACAAAAGTTCACCGGGCATGACTTTCCCAATACAAAAGTTCACCGGAGATGACTTTCCCAATACAAAAGTTCACCGGGCATGACTTTCCCAAAACAAAAGTTCACCGGGCATGACTTTCCCAATATAAAAGTTCACCGGGCATGACTTTCCCAATACAAAAGTTCACCGGAGATGACTTTCCCAATACAAAAGTTCACCGGGCATGACTTTCCCAATACAAAAGTTCACCGGGCATGACTTTCCCAATACAAAAGTTCACCGGAGATGACTTTTCCCATACAAAAGTTCACCGGAGATGACTTTCCCAATACAAAAGTTCACCGGAGATGACTTTTCCCATACAAAAGTTCACCGGAGATGACTTTCCCAATACAAAAGTTCACCGGAGATGACTTTCCCAATACAAAAGTTCACCGGAGATGACTTTTCCCATACAAAAGTTCACCGGAGATGACTTTCCCAATACAAAAGTTCACCGGAGATGACTTTTCCCATACAAAAGTTCACCGGAGATGACTTTCCCAATACAAAAGTTCACCGGAGATGACTTTCCCAATACAAAAGTTCACCGGAGATGACTTTTCCCATACAAAAGTTCACCGGAGATGACTTTCCCAATACAAAAGTTCACCGGAGATGACTTTCCCAATACACAAGTTCACCGGAGATGACTTTTCCCATACAAAAGTTCAGCGGAGATGACTTTCCCAATACAAAAGTTCACCGGAGATGACTTTTCCCATACAAAAGTTCACCGGAGATGACTTTCCCAATACAAAAGTTCACCGGAGATGACTTTCCCAATACAAAAGTTCACCGGAGATGACTTTTCCCATACAAAAGTTCACCGGAGATGACTTTCCCAATACACAAGTTCACCGGAGATGACTTTCCCAATATAAAAGTTCACCGGGCATGACTTTCCCAATACAAAAGTTCACCGGGCACGACTTTCCCAATACAAAAGTTCACCGGAGATGACTTTCCCTATATAAAAGTTCACCGGGCATGACTTTCCCAATACAAAAGTTCTCCGGAGATGACTTTTCCCATACAAAAGTTCACCGGGGATGACTTTCCCAATACAAAAGTTCACCGGGCACGACTTTCCCAATACAAAAGTTCACCGGAGATGACTTTCCCAATACAAAAGTTCACCGGGCATGACTTTCCCAATACAAAAGTTCACCGGAGATGACTTTTCCCATATAAAAGTTCACCGGAGATGACTTTCCCAATACAAAAGTTCACCGGAAATGACTTTCCCAATATAAAAGTTCACCGGAGATGACTTTTCCCATACAAAAGTTCACCGGAGATGACTTTCCCAATACAAAAGTTCACCGGAGATGACTTTCCCAATATAAAAGTTCACCGGGCATGACTTTCCCAATACATAAGTTCACCGGGCACGACTTTCCCAATACAAAAGTTCACCGGAGATGACTTTCCCAATATAAAAGTTCACCGGGCATGACTTTCCCAATACAAAAGTTCACCGGGCACGACTTTCCCAATACAAAAGTTCACCGGAGATGACTTTCCCAATACAAAAGTTCACCGGAGATGACTTTCCCAATACAAAAGTTCACCGGAGATGACTTTCCCAATACAAAAGTTCACCGGAGATGACTTTTCCCATACAAAAGTTCACCGGAGATGACTTTTCCCATACAAAAGTTCACCGGAGATGACTTTCCCAATACAAAAGTTCACCGGAGATGACTTTTCCCATATAAAAGTTCACCGGAGATGACTTTCCCAATACAAAAGTTCACCGGAGATGATTTTCCCAATACAAAAGTTCACCGGACATGACTTTTCCCATACAAAAGTTCACCGGAGATGACTTTCCCAATACAAAAGTTCACCGGAGATGACTTTCCCAATACAAAAGTTCACCGGAGATGACTTTCCCAATACAAAAGTTCACCGGAGATGACTTTCCCAATACAAAAGTTCACCGGAGATGACTTTCCCATTACAAAAGTTCACCGGGCATGACTTTCCCAATACAAAAGTTCACCGGAGATGACTTTTCCCATACAAAAGTTCACCGGGCATGACTTTCCCAATACAAAAGTTCACCGGGCATGACTTTCCCAATACAAAAGTTCACCGGGCATGACTTTCCCAATACAAAAGTTCACCGGGCACGACTTTCCCAATACAAAAGTTCACCGGGCATGACTTTCCCAATACAAAATTTCACCGGGCATGACTTTCCCAATACAAAAGTTCACCGGGCATGACTTTCCCAATACAAAAGTTCACCGGAGATGACTTTTCCCATACAAAAGTTCACCGGAGATGACTTTCCCAATACAAAAGTTCACCGGAGATGACTTTTCCCATACAAAAGTTCACCGGAGATGACTTTCCCAATACAAAAGTTCACCGGAGATGACTTTCCCAATACAAAAGTTCACCGGAGATGACTTTTCCCATACAAAAGTTCACCGGAGATGACTTTCCCAATACAAAAGTTCACCGGAGATGACTTTTCCCATACAAAAGTTCACCGGAGATGACTTTCCCAATACAAAAGTTCGCCGGAGATGACTTTCCCAATACAAAAGTTCACCGGAGATGACTTTTCCCATACAAAAGTTCACCGGAGATGACTTTCCCAATACAAAAGTTCACCGGAGATGACTTTCCCAATACAAAAGTTCACCGGAGATGACTTTTCCCATACAAAAGTTCACCGTAGATGACTTTCCCAATACAAAAGTTCACCGGAGATGACTTTTCCCATACAAAAGTTCACCGGAGATGACTTTTCCAATACAAAAGTTCACCGGAGATGACTTTCCCAATACAAAAGTTGACCGGAGATGACTTTTTCCATACAAAAGTTCACCGGAGATGACTTTCCCAATACAAAAGTTCACCGGAGATGACTTTTCCCATACAAAAGTTCACCGGAGATGACTTTCCCAATACAAAAGTTCACCGGAGATGACTTTTCCCATACAAAAGTTCACCGGAGATGACTTTCCCAATACAAAAGTTCACCGGAGATGACTTTCCCAATACAAAAGTTCACCGGAGATGACTTTCCCAATACAAAAGTTCACCGGAGATGACTTTCCCAATACAAAAGTTCACCGGGCATGACTTTCCCAATACAAAAGTTCACCGGAGATGACTTTTCCCATACAAAAGTTCACCGGAGATGACTTTCCCAATACAAAAGTTCACCGGGCATGACTTTCCCAATACAAAAGTTCACCGGAGATGACTTTTCCCATACAAAAGTTCACCGTAGATGACTTTTCCCATACAAAAGTTCACCGGAGATGACTTTCCCAATACAAAAGTTCACCGGAGATGACTTTCCCAATACAAAAGTTCACCGGAGATGACTTTTCCCATACAAAAGTTCACCGGAGATGACTTTCCCAATACAAAAGTTCACCGGAGATGACTTTCCCAATACAAAAGTTCACCGGAGATGACTTTTCCCATACAAAAGTTCACCGTAGATGACTTTCCCAATACAAAAGTTCACCGGAGATGACTTTTCCCATACAAAAGTTCACCGGAGATGACTTTCCCAATACAAAAGTTCACCGGAGATGACTTTCCCAATACAAAAGTTCACCGGAGATGACTTTTCCCATACAAAAGTTCACCGGAGATGACTTTCCCAATACAAAAGTTCACCGGAGATGACTTTTCACATACAAAAGTTCACCGGAGATGACTTTCCCAATACAAAAGTTCACCGGAGATGACTTTTCCCATACAAAAGTTCACCGGAGATGACTTTCCCAATACAAAAGTTCACCGGAGATGACTTTCCCAATACAAAAATTCACCGGAGATGACTTTCCCAATACAAAAGTTCACCGGAGATGACTTTCCCAATACAAAAGTTCACCGGGCATGACTTTCCCAATACAAAAGTTCACCAAAGATGACTTTTCCCATACAAAAGTTCACCGGAGATGACTTTCCCAATACAAAAGTTCACCGGAGATGACTTTTCCCATACAAAAGTTCACCGGAGATGACTTTCCCAATACAAAAGTTCACCGGAGATGACTTTCCCAATACAAAAGTTCACCGGAGATGACTTTTCCCATACAAAAGTTCACCGGAGATGACTTTCCCAATACAAAAGTTCACCGGAGATGACTTTTCCCATACAAAAGTTCACCGGAGATGACTTTCCCAATACAAAAGTTCACCGGGCATGACTTTCCCAATACAAAAGTTCACCGGAGATGACTTTCCCAATACAAAAGTTCACCGGGCATGACTTTCCCAAAACAAAAGTTCACCGGGCATGACTTTCCCAATATAAAAGTTCACCGGGCATGACTTTCCCAATACAAAAGTTCACCGGAGATGACTTTCCCAATACAAAAGTTCACCGGAGATGACTTTTCCCATACAAAAGTTCACCGGAGATGACTTTCCCAATACAAAAGTTCACCGGGCATGACTTTCCCAAAACAAAAGTTCACCGGGCATGACTTTCCCAATACAAAAGTTCACCGGAGATGACTTTCCCAATACAAAAATTCACCGGAGATGACTTTCCCAATACAAAAGTTCACCGGAGATGACTTTTCCCATACAAAAGTTCACCGGAGATGACTTTCCCAATACAAAAGTTCACCGGGCATGACTTTCCCAATACAAAAGTTCACCGGGCATGACTTTCCCAATACAAAAGTTCACCGGGCACGACTTTCCCAATACAAAAGTTCACCGGAGATGACTTTCCCAATACAAAAGTTCACCGGAGATGACTTTCCCAATACAAAAGTTCACCGGGCATGACTTTCCCAATACAAAAGTTCACCGGAGATGACTTTCCCAATACAAAAGTTCACCGGGCATGACTTTCCCAAAACAAAAGTTCACCGGGCATGACTTTCCCAATATAAAAGTTCACCGGGCATGACTTTCCCAATACAAAAGTTCACCGGAGATGACTTTCCCAATACAAAAGTTCACCGGGCATGACTTTCCCAATACAAAAGTTCACCGGGCATGACTTTCCCAATACAAAAGTTCACCGGAGATGACTTTTCCCATACAAAAGTTCACCGGAGATGACTTTCCCAATACAAAAGTTCACCGGAGATGACTTTTCCCATACAAAAGTTCACCGGAGATGACTTTCCCAATACAAAAGTTCACCGGAGATGACTTTCCCAATACAAAAGTTCACCGGAGATGACTTTTCCCATACAAAAGTTCACCGGAGATGACTTTCCCAATACAAAAGTTCACCGGAGATGACTTTCCCAATACAAAAGTTCACCGGAGATGACTTTTCCCATACAAAAGTTCACCGGAGATGACTTTCCCAATACAAAAGTTCACCGGAGATGACTTTTCCCATACAAAAGTTCACCGGAGATGACTTTCCCAATACAAAAGTTCACCGGAGATGACTTTCCCAATACAAAAGTTCACCGGAGATGACTTTTCCCATACAAAAGTTCACCGGAGATGACTTTCCCAATACACAAGTTCACCGGAGATGACTTTCCCAATATAAAAGTTCACCGGGCATGACTTTCCCAATACAAAAGTTCACCGGGCACGACTTTCCCAATACAAAAGTTCACCGGAGATGACTTTCCCTATATAAAAGTTCACCGGGCATGACTTTCCCAATACAAAAGTTCTCCGGAGATGACTTTTCCCATACAAAAGTTCACCGGGGATGACTTTCCCAATACAAAAGTTCACCGGGCACGACTTTCCCAATACAAAAGTTCACCGGAGATGACTTTCCCAATACAAAAGTTCACCGGGCATGACTTTCCCAATACAAAAGTTCACCGGAGATGACTTTTCCCATATAAAAGTTCACCGGAGATGACTTTCCCAATACAAAAGTTCACCGGAAATGACTTTCCCAATATAAAAGTTCACCGGGCATGACTTTCCCAATACAAAAGTTCACCGGGCACGACTTTCCCAATACAAAAGTTCACCGGAGATGACTTTCCCAACATAAAAGTTCACCGGGCATGACTTTCCCAATACAAAAGTTCACCGGGCACGACTTTCCCAATACAAAAGTTCACCGGAGATGACTTTTCCCATACAAAAGTTCACCGGGCATGACTTTCCCAATACAAAAGTTCACCGGGCATGACTTTCCCAATACAAAAGTTCACCGGGCATGACTTTCCCAATACAAAAGTTCACCGGGCATGACTTTCCCAATACAAAAGTTCACCGGGCACGACTTGCCCAATTGAGATATCGTGATCATGTTTCGAGCTATGTCATGGAGTTTTTGGGTGCCTCCTTTCAATCGTATGTTAATACTCGTGTTTTGACTTCTTTCTATAAAATTATAAGAAATGGAGCTCCTGAAAAGCTTTGTGAGAAATTCTCTTTTTCTCGGTATATACGCAATCAACAAGTGCGGCTTCCTCGTTTTATATCTGTAATGTGTGATCGATCATTCGTCGTAAGAGTGGCTAGGGTGTGGAATTATCTTCCTCTCAATCTACGTAGTTTCGCCAGTTCTCCTAGTACATTTAAACGAAATTATTTAATGCACCTTCGTCGACGTCAATCTGCTTCTTGAAATTAAATTTTAGGGTCAGCATTTTTAACTATGAGTCTTTTTTATTTTTATTTTCATATATATATTATTGGCTGGGGAGCCAAAGTTTTTCCAATGTTACATTTATATATATATATATATATATTTTTGATATTTTTATCTTAATTTTTTTCTCAATAATAAGTATAATCTAAATAATTTTCCTTAAAGAGTTATATTTGGTCATGTACATATGCTGAATTTTTGTATTCTATGTAATGCTAAATTTGGTCTGAAAGACTTACTGGCATTGTAATGTATGAATAATAAATGAAAATAAATGAAAAATGAAAATGAAAAGTTCACCGGAGATGACTTTCACAATATAAAAGTTCACCGGGCATGACTTTCCCAATACAAAAGTTCACCGGAGATGACTTTTCCCATACAAAAGTTCACCGGAGATGACTTTCCCAATACAAAAGTTCACCGGAGATGACTTTCCCAATACAAAAGTTCACCGGGCATGACTTTTCCAATACAAAAGTTCACCGGAGATGACTTTCCCAATACAAAAGTTCACCGGGCATGACTTTCCCAAAACAAAAGTTCACCGGGCATCATTTTCCCAATATAAAAGTTCACCGGGCATAACTTTCCCAATACAAAAGTTCACCGGAGATGACTTTCCCAATACAAAAGTTCACCGGGCATGACTTTCCCAATACAAAAGTTCACCGGGCATGACTTTCCCAACACAAAAGTTCACCGGAGATGACTTTTCCCATACAAAAGTTCACCGGAGATGACTTTTCCAATACAAAAGTTCACCGGAGATGACTTTTCCCATACAAAAGTTCACCGGAGATGACTTTCCCAATACAAAAGTTCACCGGAGATGACTTTCCCAATACAAAAGTTCACCGGAGATGACTTTTCCCATACAAAAGTTCACCGGAGATGACTTTCCCAATACAAAAGTTCACCGGAGATGACTTTTCCCATACAAAAGTTCACCGGAGATGACTTTCCCAATACAAAAGTTCACCGGAGATGACTTTCCCAATACAAAAGTTCACCGGAGATGACTTTTCCCATACAAAAGTTCACCGGAGATGACTTTCCCAATACAAAAGTTCACCGGAGATGACTTTCCCAATACAAAAGTTCACCGGAGATGACTTTTCCCATACAAAAGTTCACCGGAGATGACTTTCCCAATACAAAAGTTCACCGGAGATAACTTTTCCCATACAAAAGTTCACCGGAGATGACTTTCCCAATACAAAAGTTCACCGGAGATGACTTTCCCCAATACAAAAGTTCACCGGAGATGACTTTTCCCATACAAAAGTTCACCGGAGATGACTTTCCCAATACACAAGTTCACCGGAGATGACTTTCCCAATATAAAAGTTCACCGGGCATGACTTTCCCAATACAAAAGTTCACCGGGCACGACATTCCCAATACAAAAGTTCACCGGAGATGACTTTCCCAATATAAAAGTTCACCGGGCATGACTTTCCCAATACAAAAGTTCACCGGAGATGACTTTTCCCATACAAAAGTTCACCGGAGATGACTTTCCCAATACAAAAGTTCACCGGGCACGACTTTCCCAATACAAAAGTTCACCGGAGATGACTTTCCCAATACAAAAGTTCACCGGGCATGACTTTCCCAATACAAAAGTTCACCGGAGATGACTTTTCCCATATAAAAGTTCACAGGAGATGACTTTCCCAATACAAAAGTTCACCGGAGATGACTTTCCCAATATAAAAGTTCACCGGGCATGACTTTCCCAATACAAAAGTTCACCGGGCACGACTTTCCCAATACAAAAGTTCACCGGAGATGACTTTCCCAATATAAAAGTTCACCGGGCATGACTTTCCCAATACAAAAGTTCACCGGGCACGACTTTCCCAATACAAAAGTTCACCGGAGATGACTTTTCCCATACAAAAGTTCACCGGGCATGACTTTCCCAATACAAAAGTTCACCGGGCATGACTTTCCCAATACAAAAGTTCACCGGGCATGACTTTCCCAATACAAAAGTTCACCGGGCATGACTTTCCCAATACAAAAGTTCACCGGGCACGACTTGCCCAATACAAAAGTTCACCGGAGATGACTTTCACAATATAAAAGTTCACCGGGCATGACTTTCCCAATACAAAAGTTCACCGGAGATGACTTTTCCCATACAAAAGTTCACCGGAGATGACTTTCCCAATACAAAAGTTCACCGGAGATGACTTTCCCAATACAAAAGTTCACCGGGCATGACTTTCCCAATACAAAAGTTCACCGGAGATGACTTTCCCAAAACAAAAGTTCACCGGGCATCACTTTCCCAATATAAAAGTTCACCGGGCATGACTTTCCCAATACAAAAGTTCACCGGAGATGACTTTCCCAATACAAAAGTTCACCGGGCATGACTTTCCCAATACAATAGTTCACCGGGCATGACTTTCCCAATACAAAAGTTCACCGGGCATGACTTTTCCAATATAAAAGTTCACCGGAGATGACTTTTCCCATACAAAAGTTCACCGGAGATGACTTTCCCAATACAAAAGTTCACCGGAGATGACTTTCCCAATACAAAAGTTCACCGGAGATGACTTTTCCCATACAAAAGTTCACCGGAGATGACTTTCCCAATACAAAAGTTCACCGGAGATGACTTTTCCCATACAAAAGTTCACCGGAGATGACTTTCCCAATACAAAAGTTCACCGGAGATGACTTTCCCAATACAAAAGTTCACCGGAGATGACTTTTCCCATACAAAAGTTCACCGGAGATGACTTTCCCAATACAAAAGTTCACCGGGCATGACTTTCCCAATACAAAAGTTCACCGGAGATGACTTTCCCATACAAAAGTTCACCGGAGATGACTTTCCCAATACAAAAGTTCACCGGAGATGACTTTCCCAATACAAAAGTTCACCGGAGATGACTTTCCCAATACAAAAGTTCACCGGAGATGACTTTTCCCATACAAAAGTTCACCGGAGATGACTTTCCCAATACAAAAGTTACCGGAGATGACTTTCCCAATACAAAAGTTCACCGGAGATGACTTTTCCCATACAAAAGTTCACCGGAGATGACTTTCCCCAATACAAAAGTTCACCGGGCATGACTTTCCCAATACAAAAGTTCACCGGAGATGACTTTTCCCATACAAAAGTTCACCGGAGATGACTTTCCCCAATACAAAAGTTCACCGGAGATGACTTTTCCCATACAAAAGTTCACCGGAGATGACTTTCCCAATACAAAAGTTCACCGGAGATGACTTTCCCAATACAAAAGTTCACCGGAGATGATTTTCCCATACAAAAGTTCACCGGAGATGACTTTCCCAATACAAAAGTTCACCGGAGATGACTTTTCCCATACAAAAGTTCACCGGAGATGACTTTCCCAATACAAAAGTTCACCGGAGATGACTTTCCCAATACAAAAGTTCACCGGGCATGACTTTCCCAATACAAAAGTTCACCGGAGATGACTTTTCCCATACAAAAGTTCACCGGAGATGACTTTCCCAATACAAAAGTTCACCGGGCATGACTTTCCCAAAACAAAAGTTCACCGGGCATGACTTTCCCAATACAAAAGTTCACCGGAGATGACTTTCCCAATACAAAAGTTCACCGGAGATGACTTTCCCAATACAAAAGTTCACCGGAGATTACTTTTCCCATACAAAAGTTCACCGGAGATGACTTTCCCAATACAAAAGTTCACCGGAGATGACTTTCCCAATACAAAAGTTCACCGGAGATAACTTTTCCCATACAAAAGTTCACCGGAGATGACTTTCCCAATACAAAAGTTAACCGGAGATGACTTTCCCAATACAAAAGTTCACCGGAGATGACTTTTCCCATACAAAAGTTCACCGGAGATGACTTTCCCAATACAAAAGTTCACCGGAGATGACTTTTCCCATACAAAAGTTCACCGGAGATGACTTTCCCAATACAAAAGTTCACCGGAGATGACTTTCCCAATACAAAAGTTCACCGAGATGACTTTTCCCATACAAAAGTTCACCGGAGATTACTTTCCCAATACAAAAGTTCACCGGAGATGACTTTTCCCATACAAAAGTTCACCGGAGATGACTTTTCCCATACAAAAGTTCACCGGAGATGACTTTCCCAATACAAAAGTTCACCGGAGATGACTTTCCCAATACAAAAGTTCACCGGAGATTTCTTTCCCAATACAAAAGTTCACCGGAGATGACTTTCCCAATACAAAAGTTCACCGGGCATGACTTTCCCAATACAAAAGTTCACCGGAGATGACTTTCCCAATACAAAAGTTCACCGGGCATGACTTTCCCAAAACAAAAGTTCACCGGGCATGACTTTCCCAATATAAAAGTTCACCGGGCATGACTTTCCCAATACAAAAGTTCACCGGAGATGACTTTCCCAATACGAAAGTTCACCGGAGATGACTTTTCCCATACAAAAGTTCACCGGAGATGACTTTCCCAATACAAAAGTTCACCGGGCATGACTTTCCCAAAACAAAAGTTCACCGGGCATGACTTTCCCAATACAAAAGTTCACCGGAGATGACTATTTCAATACAAAAGTTCACCGGAGATGACTTTTCCCATACAAAAGTTCACCGGAGATGACTTTCCCAATACAAAAGTTCACCGGAGATGACTTTCCCAATACAAAAGTTCACCGGGCATGACTTTCCCAATACAAAAGTTCACCGGAGATGACTTTCCCAATACAAAAGTTCACCGGGCATGACTTTCCCAAAACAAAAGTTCACCGGGCATGACTTTCCCAATATAAAAGTTCACCGGGCATGACTTTCCCAATACAAAAGTTCACCGGAGATGACTTTTCCAATACAAAAGTTCACCGGAGATGACTTTCCCAATACAAAAGTTCACCGGGCATGACTTTCCCAATACAAAAGTTCACCGGAGATGACTTTTCCCATACAAAAGTTCACCGGGCATGACTTTCCCAATACAAAAGTTCACCGGAGATGACTTTTCCAATACAAAAGTTCACCGGAGATGACTTTCCCAATACAAAAGTTCACCGGAGATGACTTTCCCAATACAAAAGTTCACCGGAGATGACTTTTCCCATACAAAAGTTCACCGGAGATGACTTTCCCAATACAAAAGTTCACCGGAGATGACTTTTCCCATACAAAAGTTCACCGGAGATGACTTTCCCAATACAAAAGTTCACCGGAGATGACTTTCCCAATACAAAAGTTCACCGGAGATGACTTTTCCCATACAAAAGTTCACCGGAGATGACTTTCCCAATACAAAAGTTCACCGGAGATGACTTTTCCCATACAAAAGTTCACCGGAGATGACTTTCCCAATACAAAAGTTCACCGGAGATGACTTTCCCAATACAAAAGTTCACCGGAGATGACTTTCCCAATACAAAAGTTCACCGGAGATGACTTTCCCAATACAAAAGTTCACCGGAGATGACTTTCCCAATACAAAAGTTCACCGGAGATGACTTTTCCCATACAAAAGTTCACCGGAGATGACTTTCCCAATACAAAAGTTCACCGGAGATGACTTTTCCCATACAAAAGTTCACCGGAGATGACTTTTCCAATACAAAAGTTCACCGGAGATGACTTTTCCCGTACAAAAGTTCACCGGAGATGACTTTCCCAATACAAAAGTTCACCGGAGATGACTTTCCCAATACAAAAGTTCACCGGAGATGACTTTTCCCATACAAAAGTTCACCGGAGATGACTTTCCCAATACAAAAGTTCACCGGAGATGACTTTTCCCATACAAAAGTTCACCGGAGATGACTTTCCCAATACAAAAGTTCACCGGAGATGACTTTCCCAATACAAAAGTTCACCGGGCATGACTTTCCCAATACAAAAGTTCACCGGGCATGACTTTCCCAATACAATAGTTCACCGGGCATGACTTTCCCAATACAAAAGTTCACCGGGCATGACTTTTCCAATATAAAAGTTCACCGGAGATGACTTTCCCAATACAAAAGTTCACCGGGCATGACTTTCCCAATACAAAAGTTCACCGGGCATGACTTTCCCAATACAAAAGTTCGCCGGAGATGACTTTTCCCATACAAAAGTTCACCGGACATGACTTTCCCAATACAAAAGTTCACCGGGCACGACTTTCCCAATACAAAAGTTCACCGGGCATGACTTTCACAATATAAAAGTTCACCGGAGATGACTTTCCCAATACAAAAGTTCACCGGAGATGACTTTCCCAATACAAAAGTTCACCGGAGATGACTTTCCCAATACAAAAGTTCACCGGAGATGACTTTCCCAATACAAAAGTTCACCGGGCATGACTTTCCCAATACAAAAGTTCACCGGAGATGACTTTTCCCATACAAAAGTTCACCGGAGATGACTTTTCCAATACAAAAGTTCACCGGAGATGACTTTTCCCGTACAAAAGTTCACCGGAGATGACTTTCCCAATACAAAAGTTCACCGGAGATGACTTTCCCAATACAAAAGTTCACCGGAGATGACTTTTCCCGTACAAAAGTTCACCGGAGATGACTTTCCCAATACAAAAGTTCACCGGAGATGACTTTTCCCATACAAAAGTTCACCGGAGATGACTTTCCCAATACAAAAGTTCACCGGAGATGACTTTCCCAATACAAAAGTTCACCGGGCATGACTTTCCCAATACAAAAGTTCACCGGGCATGACTTTCCCAATACAATAGTTCACCGGGCATGACTTTCCCAATACAAAAGTTCACCGGGCATGACTTTTCCAATATAAAAGTTCACCGGAGATGACTTTCCCAATACAAAAGTTCACCGGGCATGACTTTCCCAATACAAAAGTTCACCGGGCATGACTTTCCCAATACAAAAGTTCGCCGGAGATGACTTTTCCCATACAAAAGTTCACCGGACATGACTTTCCCAATACAAAAGTTCACCGGGCACGACTTTCCCAATACAAAAGTTCACCGGGCATGACTTTCACAATATAAAAGTTCACCGGGCATGACTTTTCCAATATAAAAGTTCACCGGGCATGACTTTCCCAATACAAAAGTTCACCGGAGATGACTTTCCCAATACAAAAGTTCACCGGAGATGACTTTTCCCATACAAAAGTTCACCGGAGATGACTTTCCCAATACAAAAGTTCACCGGAGATGACTTTTCCCGTACAAAAGTTCACCGGAGATGACTTTCCCAATACAAAAGTTCACCGGAGATGACTTTCCCAATACAAAAGTTCACCGGAGATGACTTTTCCCATACAAAAGTTCACCGGAGATGACTTTCCCAATACAAAAGTTCACCGGAGATGACTTTTCCCATACAAAAGTTCACCGGAGATGACTTTCCCAATACAAAAGTTCACCGGAGATGACTTTCCCAATACAAAAGTTCACCGGGCATGACTTTCCCAATACAAAAGTTAACCGGAGATGACTTTCCCAATACAAAAGTTCACCGGAGATGACTTTCCCAATACAAAAGTTCACCGGAGATGACTTTTCCCATACAAAAGTTCACCGGAGATGACTTTCCCAATACAAAAGTTCACCGGAGATGACTTTCCCAATACAAAAGTTCACCGGAGATAACTTTTCCCATACAAAAGTTCACCGGAGATGACTTTCCCAATACAAAAGTTAACCGGAGATGACTTTCCCAATACAAAAGTTCACCGGAGATGACTTTTCCCATACAAAAGTTCACCGGAGATGACTTTCCCAATACAAAAGTTCACCGGAGATGACTTTTCCCATACAAAAGTTCACCGGAGATGACTTTCCCAATACAAAAGTTCACCGGAGATGACTTTCCCAATACAAAAGTTCACCGGAGATGACTTTTCCCATACAAAAGTTCACCGGAGATTACTTTCCCAATACAAAAGTTCACCGGAGATGACTTTTCCCATACAAAAGTTCACCGGAGATGACTTTTCCCATACAAAAGTTCACCGGAGATGACTTTCCCAATACAAAAGTTCACCGGAGATGACTTTCCCAATACAAAAGTTCACCGGAGATTTCTTTCCCAATACAAAAGTTCACCGGAGATGACTTTCCCAATACAAAAGTTCACCGGGCATGACTTTCCCAATACAAAAGTTCACCGGAGATGACTTTCCCAATACAAAAGTTCACCGGGCATGACTTTCCCAAAACAAAAGTTCACCGGGCATGACTTTCCCAATATAAAAGTTCACCGGGCATGACTTTCCCAATACAAAAGTTCACCGGAGATGACTTTCCCAATACGAAAGTTCACCGGAGATGACTTTTCCCATACAAAAGTTCACCGGAGATGACTTTCCCAATACAAAAGTTCACCGGGCATGACTTTCCCAATACAAAAGTTCACCGGAGATGACTTTCCCAATACAAAAGTTCACCGGAGATGACTTTTCCCATACAAAAGTTCACCGGAGATGACTTTCCCAATACAAAAGTTCACCGGAGATGACTTTCCCAATACAAAAGTTCACCGGGCATGACTTTCCCAATACAAAAGTTCACCGGAGATGACTTTCCCAATACAAAAGTTCACCGGGCATGACTTTCCCAAAACAAAAGTTCACCGGGCATGACTTTCCCAATATAAAAGTTCACCGGGCATGACTTTCCCAATACAAAAGTTCACCGGAGATGACTTTTCCAATACAAAAGTTCACCGGAGATGACTTTCCCAATACAAAAGTTCACCGGGCATGACTTTCCCAATACAAAAGTTCACCGGAGATGACTTTTCCCATACAAAAGTTCACCGGGCATGACTTTCCCAATACAAAAGTTCACCGGAGATGACTTTTCCAATACAAAAGTTCACCGGAGATGACTTTCCCAATACAAAAGTTCACCGGAGATGACTTTCCCAATACAAAAGTTCACCGGAGATGACTTTTCCCATACAAAAGTTCACCGGAGATGACTTTCCCAATAGAAAAGTTCACCGGAGATGACTTTTCCCATACAAAAGTTCACCGGAGATGACTTTCCCAATACAAAAGTTCACCGGAGATGACTTTCCCAATACAAAAGTTCACCGGAGATGACTTTTCCCATACAAAAGTTCACCGGAGATGACTTTCCCAATACAAAAGTTCACCGGAGATGACTTTTCCCATACAAAAGTTCACCGGAGATGACTTTCCCAATACAAAAGTTCACCGGAGATGACTTTTCCCATACAAAAGTTCACCGGAGATGACTTTCCCAATACAAAAGTTCACCGGAGATGACTTTCCCAATACAAAAGTTCACCGGAGATGACTTTCCCAATACAAAAGTTCACCGGAGATGACTTTTCCCATACAAAAGTTCACCGGAGATGACTTTCCCAATACAAAAGTTCACCGGAGATGACTTTTCCCATACAAAAGTTCACCGGAGATGACTTTTCCAATACAAAAGTTCACCGGAGATGACTTTTCCCGTACAAAAGTTCACCGGAGATGACTTTCCCAATACAAAAGTTCACCGGAGATGACTTTCCCAATACAAAAGTTCACCGGAGATGACTTTTCCCATACAAAAGTTCACCGGAGATGACTTTCCCAATACAAAAGTTCACCGGAGATGACTTTTCCCATACAAAAGTTCACCGGAGATGACTTTCCCAATACAAAAGTTCACCGGAGATGACTTTCCCAATACAAAAGTTCACCGGGCATGACTTTCCCAATACAAAAGTTCACCGGGCATGACTTTCCCAATACAATAGTTCACCGGGCATGACTTTCCCAATACAAAAGTTCACCGGGCATGACTTTTCCAATATAAAAGTTCACCGGAGATGACTTTCCCAATACAAAAGTTCACCGGGCATGACTTTCCCAATACAAAAGTTCACCGGGCATGACTTTCCAATACAAAAGTTCGCCGGAGATGACTTTTCCCATACAAAAGTTCACCGGACATGACTTTCCCAATACAAAAGTTCACCGGGCACGACTTTCCCAATACAAAAGTTCACCGGGCATGACTTTCACAATATAAAAGTTCACCGGAGATGACTTTCCCAATACAAAAGTTCACCGGAGATGACTTTCCCAATACAAAAGTTCACCGGAGATGACTTTCCCAATACAAAAGTTCACCGGAGATGACTTTCCCAATACAAAAGTTCACCGGGCATGACTTTCCCAATACAAAAGTTCACCGGAGATGACTTTTCCCATACAAAAGTTCACCGGAGATGACTTTTCCAATACAAAAGTTCACCGGAGATGACTTTTCCCGTACAAAAGTTCACCGGAGATGACTTTCCCAATACAAAAGTTCACCGGAGATGACTTTCCCAATACAAAAGTTCACCGGAGATGACTTTTCCCATACAAAAGTTCACCGGAGATGACTTTCCCAATACAAAAGTTCACCGGAGATGACTTTTCCCATACAAAAGTTCACCGGAAATGACTTTCCCAATACAAAAGTTCACCGGAGATGACTTTCCCAATACAAAAGTTCACCGGGCATGACTTTCCCAATACAAAAGTTCACCGGGCATGACTTTCCCAATACAATAGTTCACCGGGCATGACTTTCCCAATACAAAAGTTCACCGGGCATGACTTTTCCAATATAAAAGTTCACCGGAGATGACTTTCCCAATACAAAAGTTCACCGGGCATGACTTTCCCAATACAAAAGTTCACCGGGCATGACTTTCCCAATACAAAAGTTCGCCGGAGATGACTTTTCCCATACAAAAGTTCACCGGACATGACTTTCCCAATACAAAAGTTCACCGGGCACGACTTTCCCAATACAAAAGTTCACCGGGCATGACTTTCACAATATAAAAGTTCACCGGGCATGACTTTTCCAATATAAAAGTTCACCGGGCATGACTTTCCCAATACAAAAGTTCACCGGGCATGACTTTCCCAATACAAAAGTTCACCGGGCATGACTTTCCCAATACAAAAGTTCACCGGAGATGACTTTCCCAATACAAAAGTTCACCGGGCATGACTTTCCCAATACAAAAGTTCACCGGGCATGACTTTCCCAATACAAAAGTTCACCGGGCATGACTTTCCCAATACAAAAGTTCACCGGGCATGACTTTCCCAATACAATAGTTCAGCGGGCATGACTTTCCCAATACAAAAGTTCACCGGGCATGACTTTCCCAATACAAAAGTTCACCGGGCATGACTTTCCCAATACAAAAGTTCACCGGAGATGACTTTCTCAATACAAAAGTTCACCGGGCATGACTTTCCCAATACAAAAGTTCACCGGGCATGACTTTCCCAATACAAAAGTTCACCGGAGATGACTTTCCCATACAAAAGTTCACCGGAGATGACTTTCCCAATACAAAAGTTCACCGGGCATGACTTTCCCAATACAAAAGTTCACCGGGCATGACTTTCCCAATACAAAAGTTCACCGGAGATGACTTTCCCAATGCAAAAGTTCACCGGATATGACTTTCCCAATACAAAAGTTCACCGGAGATGACTTTCCCAATACAAAAGTTCACCGGAGATGACTTTTCCCATACAAAAGTTCACCGGAGATGACTTTCCCAATACAAAAGTTCACCGGAGATGACTTTTCCCATACAAAAGTTCACCGGAGATGACTTTCCCAATACAAAAGTTCACCGGAGATGACTTTCCCAATACAAAAGTTCACCGGGCATGACTTTCCCAATACAAAAGTTCACCGTAGATGACTTTTCCCATACAAAAGTTCACCGGAGATGACTTTCCCAATACAAAAGTTCACCGGAGATGACTTTTCCCATACAAAAGTTCACCGGAGATGACTTTCCCAATACAAAAGTTCACCGGAGATGACTTTTCCCATACAAAAGTTCACCGGAGATGACTTTTCCCATACAAAAGTTCACCGGAGATGACTTTCCCAATACAAAAGTTCACCGGAGATGACTTTCCCAATACAAAAGTTCACCGGGCACGACTTTCCCAATACAAAAGTTCACCGGAGATGACTTTCCCAATATAAAAGTTCACCGGGCATGACTTTCCCAATACAAAAGTTCACCGGGCACGACTTTCCCAATACAAAAGTTCACCGGAGATGACTTTTCCCATACAAAAGTTCACCGGGCATGACTTTCCCAATACAAAAGTTCACCGGGCATGACTTTCCCAATACAAAAGTTCACCGGGCATGACTTTCCCAATACAAAAGTTCACCGGGCATGACTTTCCCAATATAAAAGTTCACCGGGCATGACTTTCCCAATACAAAAGTTCACCGGAGATGACTTTCCCAATACAAAAGTTCACCGGGCATGACTTTCCCAATACAAAAGTTCACCGGGCATGACTTTCCCAATACAAAAGTTCACCGGAGATGACTTTTCCCATACAAAAGTTCACCGGAGATGACTTTCCCAATACAAAAGTTCACCGGAGATGACTTTTCCCATACAAAAGTTCACCGGAGATGACTTTCCCAATACAAAAGTTCACCGGAGATGACTTTCCCAATACAAAAGTTCACCGGAGATGACTTTTCCCATACAAAAGTTCACCGGAGATGACTTTCCCAATACAAAAGTTCACCGGAGATGACTTTTCCCATACAAAAGTTCACCGGAGATGACTTTCCCAATACAAAAGTTCACCGGAGATGACTTTCCCAATACAAAAGTTCACCGGAGATGACTTTTCCCATACAAAAGTTCACCGGAGATGACTTTCCCAATACAAAAGTTCACCGGAGATGACTTTCCCAATACAAAAGTTCACCGGAGATGACTTTTCCCATACAAAAGTTCACCGAAGATGACTTTCCCAATACAAAAGTTCACCGGAGATGACTTTTCCCATACAAAAGTTCACCGGAGATGACTTTCCCAATACAAAAGTTCACCGGATATGACTTTTCCCATACAAAAGTTCACCGGAGATGACTTTCCCAATACAAAAGTTCACCGGAGATGACTTTCCCAATACAAAAGTTCACCGGAGATGACTTTTCCCATACAAAAGTTCACCGGAGATGACTTTCCCAATACAAAAGTTCACCGGGCATGACTTTCCCAATACAAAAGTTCACCGGAGATGACTTTTCCCATACAAAAGTTCACCGGAGATGACTTTCCCAATACAAAAGTTCACCGGGCATGACTTTCCCAATACAAAAGTTCACCGGGCACGACTTTCCCAATACAAAAGTTCACCGGGCATGACTTTCCCAATACAAAAGTTCACCGGGCATGACTTTCCCAATACAAAAGTTCACCGGGCATGACTTTCCCAATACAAAAGTTCACCGGGCATGACTTTCCCAATACAAAAGTTCACCGGGCATGACTTTCCCAATATAAAAGTTCACCGGGCATGACTTTCCCAATACAAAAGTTCACCGGAGATGACTTTCCCAATACAAAAGTTCACCGGAGATGACTTTTCCCATACAAAAGTTCACCGGAGATGACTTTCCCAATACAAAAGTTCACCGGAGATGACTTTCCCAATACAAAAGTTCACCGGAGATGACTTTTCCCATACAAAAGTTCACCGGAGATGACTTTCCAATACAAAAGTTCACCGGAGATGACTTTTCCCATACAAAAGTTCACCGGAGATGACTTTCCCAATACAAAAGTTCACCGGAGATGACTTTCCCAATACAAAAGTTCACCGGAGATGACTTTTCCCATACAAAAGTTCACCGGAGATGACTTTCCCAATACAAAAGTTCACCGGAGATGACTTTCCCAATACAAAAGTTCACCGGAGATGACTTTCCCAATACAAAAGTTCACCGGGCACGACTTTCCCAATACAAAAGTTCACCGGAGATGACTTTCCCAATATAAAAGTTCACCGGGCATGACTTTCCCAATACAAAAGTTCACCGGGCATGACTTTCCCAATACAAAAGTTCACCGGGCATGACTTTCCCAATACAAAAGTTCACCGGAGATGACTTTCCCAATACAAAAGTTCACCGGAGATGACTTTTCCCATACAAAAGTTCACCGGAGATGACTTTCCCAATACAAAAGTTCACCGGAGATGACTTTCCCAATACAAAAGTTCACCGGAGATGACTTTCCCAATACAAAAGTTCACCGGGCACGACTTTCCCAATACAAAAGTTCACCGGAGATGACTTTCCCAATATAAAAGTTCACCGGGCATGACTTTCCCAATACAAAAGTTCACCGGGCACGACTTTCCCAATACAAAAGTTCACCGGAGATGACTTTTCCCATACAAAAGTTCACCGGGCATGACTTTCCCAATACAAAAGTTCACCGGGCATGACTTTCCCAATACAAAAGTTCACCGGAGATGACTTTTCCCATACAAAAGTTCACCGGAGATGACTTTCCCAATACAAAAGTTCACCGGAGATGACTTTCCCAATACAAAAGTTCACCGGGCACGACTTTCCCAATACAAAAGTTCACCGGAGATGACTTTCCCAATATAAAAGTTCACCGGGCATGACTTTCCCAATACAAAAGTTCACCGGGCACGACTTTCCCAATACAAAAGTTCACCGGAGATGACTTTTCCCATACAAAAGTTCACCGGGCATGACTTTCCCATACAAAAGTTCACCGGGCATGACTTTCCCAATACAAAAGTTCACCGGGCATGACTTTCCCAATACAAAAGTTCACCGGGCATGACTTTCCCAATATAAAAGTTCACCGGGCATGACTTTCCCAATACAAAAGTTCACCGGAGATGACTTTCCCAATACAAAAGTTCACCGGGCATGACTTTCCCAATACAAAAGTTCACCGGGCATGACTTTCCCAATACAAAAGTTCACCGGAGATGACTTTTCCCATACAAAAGTTCACCGGAGATGACTTTCCCAATACAAAAGTTCACCGGAGATGACTTTTCCCATACAAAAGTTCACCGGAGATGACTTTCCCAATACAAAAGTTCACCGGAGATGACTTTCCCAATACAAAAGTTCACCGGAGATGACTTTTCCCATACAAAAGTTCACCGGAGATGACTTTCCCAATACAAAAGTTCACCGGAGATGACTTTTCCCATACAAAAGTTCACCGGAGATGACTTTCCCAATACAAAAGTTCACCGGAGATGACTTTCCCAATACAAAAGTTCACCGGAGATGACTTTTCCCATACAAAAGTTCACCGGAGATGACTTTCCCAATACAAAAGTTCACCGGAGATGACTTTCCCAATACAAAAGTTCACCGGAGATGACTTTTCCCATACAAAAGTTCACCGAAGATGACTTTCCCAATACAAAAGTTCACCGGAGATGACTTTTCCCATACAAAAGTTCACCGGAGATGACTTTCCCAATACAAAAGTTCACCGGATATGACTTTTCCCATACAAAAGTTCACCGGAGATGACTTTCCCAATACAAAAGTTCACCGGAGATGACTTTCCCAATACAAAAGTTCACCGGAGATGACTTTTCCCATACAAAAGTTCACCGGAGATGACTTTCCCAATACAAAAGTTCACCGGGCATGACTTTCCCAATACAAAAGTTCACCGGAGATGACTTTTCCCATACAAAAGTTCACCGGAGATGACTTTCCCAATACAAAAGTTCACCGGGCATGACTTTCCCAATACAAAAGTTCACCGGGCACGACTTTCCCAATACAAAAGTTCACCGGGCATGACTTTCCCAATACAAAAGTTCACCGGGCATGACTTTCCCAATACAAAAGTTCACCGGGCATGACTTTCCCAATACAAAAGTTCACCGGGCATGACTTTCCCAATACAAAAGTTCACCGGGCATGACTTTCCCAATATAAAAGTTCACCGGGCATGACTTTCCCAATACAAAAGTTCACCGGAGATGACTTTCCCAATACAAAAGTTCACCGGAGATGACTTTTCCCATACAAAAGTTCACCGGAGATGACTTTCCCAATACAAAAGTTCACCGGAGATGACTTTCCCAATACAAAAGTTCACCGGAGATGACTTTTCCCATACAAAAGTTCACCGGAGATGACTTTCCCAATACAAAAGTTCACCGGAGATGACTTTTCCCATACAAAAGTTCACCGGAGATGACTTTCCCAATACAAAAGTTCACCGGAGATGACTTTCCCAATACAAAAGTTCACCGGAGATGACTTTTCCCATACAAAAGTTCACCGGAGATGACTTTCCCAATACAAAAGTTCACCGGGCATGACTTTCCCAATACAAAAGTTCACCGGAGATGACTTTTCCCATACAAAAAGTTCACCGGAGATGACTTTCCCAATACAAAAGTTCACCGGGCATGACTTTCCCAATACAAAAGTTCACCGGAGATGACTTTTCCCATACAAAAGTTCACCGGAGATGACTTTCCCAATACAAAAGTTCACCGGAGATGACTTTCCCAATATAAAAGTTCACCGGGCATGACTTTCCCAATACAAAAGTTCACCGGGCACGACTTTCCCAATACAAAAGTTCACCGGAGATGACTTTCCCAATATAAAAGTTCACCGGGCATGACTTTCCCAATACAAAAGTTCACCGGGCACGACTTTCCCAATACAAAAGTTCACCGGAGATGACTTTTCCCATACAAAAGTTCACCGGGCATGACTTTCCCAATACAAAAGTTCACCGGGCATGACTTTCCCAATACAAAAGTTCACCGGGCATGACTTTCCCAATACAAAAGTTCACCGGGCATGAGTTTCCCAATACAAAAGTTCACCGGAGATGACTTTTCCCATACAAAAGTTCACCGGAGATGACTTTCCCAATACAAAAGTTCACCGGAGATGACTTTTCCCATACAAAAGTTCACCGGAGATGACTTTCCCAATACAAAAGTTCACCGGAGATGACTTTCCCAATACAAAAGTTCACCGGAGATGACTTTCCCAATATAAAAGTTCACCGGGCATGACTTTCCCAATACAAAAGTTCACCGGGCACGATTTTCCCAATACAAAAGTTCACCGGAGATGACTTTTCCCATACAAAAGTTCACCGGGCATGACTTTCCCAATACAAAAGTTCACCGGGCATGACTTTCCCAATACAAAAGTTCACCGGAGATGACTTTCCCATACAAAAGTTCACCGGAGATGACTTTCCCAATACAAAAGTTCACCGGGCACGACTTTCCCAATACAAAAGTTCACCGGAGATGACTTTCCCAATATAAAAGTTCACCGGGCATGACTTTCCCAATACAAAAGTTCACCGGGCACGACTTTCCCAATACAAAAGTTCACCGGAGATGACTTTCCCAATACAAAAGTTCACCGGAGATGACTTTCCCAATACAAAAGTTCACCGGGCATGACTTTCCCAATACAAAAGTTCACCGGAGATGACTTTCCCAATACAAAAGTTCACCGGGCATGACTTTCCCAATACAAAAGTTCACCGGGCATGACTTTCCCAATATAAAAGTTCACCGGGCATGACTTTCCCAATACAAAAGTTCACCGGAGATGACTTTCCCAATACAAAAGTTCACCGGGCATGACTTTCCCAATACAAAAGTTCACCGGGCATGACTTTCCCAATACAAAAGTTCACCGGAGATGACTTTTCCCATACAAAAGTTCACCGGAGATGACTTTCCCAATACAAAAGTTCACCGGAGATGACTTTTCCCATACAAAAGTTCACCGGAGATGACTTTCCCAATACAAAAGTTCACCGGAGATGACTTTCCCAATACAAAAGTTCACCGGAGATGACTTTTCCCATACAAAAGTTCACCGGAGATGACTTTCCCAATACAAAAGTTCACCGGAGATGACTTTTCCCAATACAAAAGTTCACCGGAGATGACTTTCCCAATACAAAAGTTCACCGGAGATGACTTTCCCAATACAAAAGTTCACCGGAGATGACTTTTCCCATACAAAAGTTCACCGGAGATGACTTTCCCAATACAAAAGTTCACCGGAGATGACTTTCCCAATACAAAATTTCACCGGAGATGACTTTTCCCATACAAAAGTTCACCGGAGATGACTTTCCCAATACAAAAGTTCACCGGAGATGACTTTTCCCAATACAAAAGTTCACCGGAGATGACTTTCCCAATACAAAAGTTCACCGGAGATGACTTTCCCAATACAAAAGTTCACCGGAGATGACTTTCCCAATACAAAAGTTCACCGGGCATGACTTTCCCAATACAAAAGTTCACCGGAGATGACTTTCCCAATACAAAAGTTCACCGGGCATGACTTTTCCCAATACAAAAGTTCACCGGAGATGACTTTCCCATACAAAAGTTCACCGGAGATGACTTTTCCCATACAAAAGTTCACCGGAGATGACTTTCCCAATACAAAAGTTCACCGGAGATGACTTTCCCAATACAAAAGTTCACCGGAGATGACTTTCCCAATACAAAAGTTCACCGGAGATGACTTTCCCAATACAAAAGTTCACCGGAGATGACTTTTCCCATACAAAAGTTCACCGGAGATGACTTTTCCCAATACAAAAGTTCACCGGAGATGACTTTCCCAATACAAAAGTTCACCGGAGATGACTTTTCCCATACAAAAGTTCACCGGAGATGACTTTCCCAATACAAAAGTTCACCGGGCACGACTTTCCCAATACAAAAGTTCACCGGAGATGACTTTTCCATACAAAAGTTCACCGGGCATGACTTTCCCAATACAAAAGTTCACCGGAGATGACTTTCCCAATACAAAAGTTCACCGGAGATGACTTTTCCCATACAAAAGTTCACCGGAGATGACTTTCCCAATACAAAAGTTCACCGTAGATGACTTTCCCAATACAAAAGTTCACCGGAGATGACTTTTCCCATAACAAACCAACCAAAAGTTCACCGGAGATGACT
>NW_027412125.1:0-64718 GCF_047663935.1 Musca autumnalis | reverse complement strand
TTTTATCAACAAAGTACTAATTTTGGTGCTAGATGAAGGGATAGAAGTGTAGTTTTTGAATTATGGTCACAATTGATGAGTAGGCTAACCTTTAACTTTGGAGGTGAAAATGTAGGACGTACTTTTTGACGTGGTGGTAAATTTTACCCCTATTCATATTCTTAAATTTTTCTTTATATATTTTCTATTTTTTATAATATTTTGCATTTTTTGCATGATATTGTGTCAGCAAATAATAAAATAATATCAAATCAAGCCACACTCTTTGTTTATATAGAAAATTAGGCTCTACATTTCACAGACCTTTTTTTAATCCAACAAAAAAGGCATATTTTATTTTTAGAAGAAATAAATAATATAACAATAGTTAAAAACGTGAAATTACATTTTTTGACAGTCTTGCCTACATATTTAATAAAAATACAGAGATCATTAAAAAACACACGGTTTTTAAAAATCTGCAGGGTACCAAATAGTTGATTTATCATTCATAGTGATCGTACACTGTACACATACAGTCAACCAAAAAAGTCTACATACACCCTATAAATCTCGGGTTTTAGGTGTAAGGAAGCATTTTTATGAAAATCCAAGTACATAGAAATATATTCCATAATACGAATAACGGTAAATTCTATAAAAATTAAAAAAATAAATAAGGCCGATAGCCCTAGTTGCTAGTGCTTTTTTATATTTTTTTTATTATGATTTTTAATTGTAATAAATATTTCGAAAATAAAAAAAAATAAAAAAATAATAGGGAAAAAGTGTACATACACCCAATGAAAAATTAAGATTACCGTAAAATTTATGGAATAAGCAATACAAATTTTACATTTTATTGCTTTATCGAATGTCTCTGGTTGTCTATGATATATTTTAGACAAAATAGGATCATATTTGTGGATTAATTGCGGTTATTTAATGTCAGACTTCGCGTATAGCTCGTTAAGGCGGACCCTTGCAGATTTCTTTGAGTTTTTCAGCGTAGTAGTTTATGAAACCCCAGAAAATACAGTGGGACTAACAATTTTGGGATCCAAGAGCGCTATGAAGTTTTTTTTGTGGATAATATATGCTCTTGAGCTTCGGGAAATATACGAATTCCTGAGGTTTCTCATAATTTGTATAGTTTTCACAACATGCCAAGGGGCAAATTACATGCAGAAGCCTTCGAATTACCTTGTAATAAGGTCTGGTACAATCCTCGAGCATCCATTGAATAAGCAATGTAAAAGTATCCGACATTTATAGCGCTTCAAGTGACCCTAACGACGATAATACGAGAGCATACTAGTTAACAGTGTAAATTTCATATAAATTGCATGCATTCTTTGGTGCTGCTTTTATTTTGATATTTTGGAAACTTTAGGAGCGGGTTTGTATAATAATGTTGTACATTTCTGATTGAGTTACGGTCCAATAATGTATTACAAGGTAATTCCAAGGTTCTTGCTTGTAATTTGACCCTTGGAATGCTGTGAAAACTATAAAATTTATGAAAAACTCAGGAATTCACATATTTAGCGACGCTCAGGAGCATATATTATCCATAAGAACAAATTCAAAGCGCACTAGGATATCAAAATAATTAGTCCCACTGTATTTTCTGGGGTTTCATAAACTACCAGACTGAAAAACTCAAAGAAATCTTCAAGGGTCCGCCTTAACGAGCTATACGCGAAGTTTGACCTTAAATAACGTCAATTAAAGCACAAATATGTTCCTATTTTGTCTAAAATATATCATAGACAACCAGAGACATTCGATAAAGCAATAAAATGTAAATTTTGTATTGCTTATTCCATAAATTTTACGGTAATCTTAATATTTCATTGGGTGTATGTACACTTTTTCCCTATTAATTTTTTAATTTTTATAGAATTTACCGTTATTCGTATTATGGAATATATTTTTGTTGTATGTAATATTGTTTATTAGGGATATGAAATAGATCTATGTACTTGGATTTTCATAAAAATGCTTCCTTACCCTTAAAACTCGAGATTTATAGGGTGTATGTAGACTTTTTTGGTTGACTGTATTTTTTGTCCTGGAAGACACGTTCCACCCACGTAAGTTATATTTGGAGGTGGAATTCTTGACCTATTAATGTCAATTATATTATATTATTATTTCGTAATATTTTGCCCAAACTTAGTTTAAGTTCGAAGATGGACTATGGACTATGGAGTGGACCCCTTTCGGTACCTCCCCCATAAAAGTTCGAAAATGTTCGGAAAATGTGTGCGCACCATAACTCTTGAAGGGAGTGATCGATGTAATCCATACTTTGCACATCCTAATGTATCTACCAGATAAATTAAAAGATTACGTGTTCGGCCACCGGTGAATGTTGAAAAACAATCGTTTTAACACTGCACACTTTAAAAATAAACAATTTTAAAACACAATTCTGGCAAAAATAACCACTGGAAAGTATTTTGTTTTGATTCAACTCAAAAAGATAAAAGAGTTAAGAAAATCGCTGAATAACAACAGCTGTGTTTACTCTGTCTGTCGAATAATGGTTTTTTACATAGTTGCCACAATCTAAAGTTTAGCCAACATTCCAAGGTACGTCAATAAAAGAAGAAGAAGAATTGGTGAGCCTGAAAGTATACTCCGAAATTTAAGCAAATAAAATAAAACATCATCTAAGTGCTAGTATAAACGTAGGTTTGTGAATTTGCTAATTCACAATAGCCATACATTTTTGAATAAAGCCATAAAGTACAGTGGTGTGAAAAATAATAAGGACACTTCAATCCATAACCAAGATTACATTGAAAACTGACTAAAAAAGTGAAAATTACACTAGTTTATAAAATTTATTGTTTTCTTAAAATGTTAAGAAAAGTATTATAAAAATATTTTGATTGCTTGTAACCATATTTTATTTATCCTTTATATTTTGTGCGAATTGTCGTAGTTTGGTGTGTGAAAAATAATAAGGACACTTCATGACATCTTTTAATAAGGACCAAACTTGAAAGAAATTAATGCAGGTTTTTACTAAATAATGGTAGATAAAGTGTTTCAGTATCATTAATACTTTGTAGACGATCCTTTGTTTTCTAAAACGGAAGCGCATCGTCTGGGCATCGAGTCGACCAAATTTTGGCACTTCTATACTGGTATCGCGTCTTAGGCAACCTGTATAAGTTGCCAAAGGTCGCCATAATTTGATGGACACTTTCCCCTGCTAGATTTTTTAACTTCATTCCACAACATTTTTCAATCGGGTTCAAATCATGGGATTGTATGGGCCATTCTAACAACTTAACTTAATTATCCTGGAACACCTTTTTTTATTTTGCCGTAATTTTTGGGTCATTAACCCTGCTGAAGACTCATTTGAGAGGCACACCCCCTTCAGTATACTGAAGAATTATATTTGTCAAAATTTCAATGTAATCTGGTGATTTCCAAAACATTTGAATACTGTATAGAGACCGCACAGCATAGTAAGAAAATGAGCCCCACACCATGCTGTTACCTCTGCCATATTTAGCCGCCTTCAGAGTATATTTTGGGTTATATTATTGATTTTTAGGTCTTCAACCCTGATAAACTCATCTATCGAAACAAAAAAATATATTTGGTTTCATCAGACCAAGGAATGGTACGCAATTTTTCTTAGACCAAGCGATGTGATTTCTAGCAAACTGTATTATTTGCTGAATATTTTTATACCCTAAACCACTACGTGGGAAGTGTATAATTTTTCGATTAAAATTATACTTTTCTGACACTGTGATCTCTAATGTGGTCACCACAGAGGGTTTTAGCAGTTGTTGATGCGTCAAAATTAATATTTAAGTAGTTTTTTATTTGTAAAGATGTGGTAAAGGGATCGTTTTTAATAATCGAATAACGCATTTATTATTACAGGTGCAATTATTGGATTTCTGCTAAGACTTTTATCTTTGAAGTTCACTTAGCTGCATCATCCACCATTGTTATTAAAGATTCTAAGCTTTTTCTGTAATTTTTCTGTATGAATTTCCTTCTTTATGTAAACATTTAATGATTTCTCGAGTAGCGTGATAACAATGCGTATTTTTACCCATATTTGCAAAGAAAAACTAAAAATACCGGCAGATTTAACATTTAATGAATAGAAATTAATTCATTTTATACTTTTACTTACAGGAAAGAATCACAAAAATATAATATCAATTTATTTTTACTAAAACTAAAAACTGTCCTTATTATTTTTCACAGCAGAAATCACGGATTTTACGAAAAATATTTGTTATGTATAAAACCTAAACAGAAAGAAACAAAAATTGTAACGGGATTTCTTATTGCAATACATGTACATTTTCAAAAACAAATTTCCATCGCAAATTCTTCCATTTTACACATTTTAGGAGCGACCAAAAGTTGTGAATGTCACTGTCCTTATTATTTTTCACACCACTGTATGTCAGTTTCCCCGGTTAATTCACCATTCAGCAGTACCAGCACAGTGGGACTTACTGAGCAAATTGCGAAACGCAAATTGATGGAAACGTCTCCCGACAATTCCACAATGGTAGGGAATATGTCCACAATGGAATTAATGAGTCTGATGAATGCGTGTATGTCGAAGCTGTTGGATCAGAAATTAGAAAATCTGCCAACAAAGGACGATATTCAAGATATCAAAAACAACATCGATGTTGTCAAAAACGACATTGAAAGATTATCAACCGAGAACGAAGAACTTAGGGCTGAATTAAGAACATTGCGAGCGGAAAGAGATGAAGAACAAAAACGATTGCAGCGATTGGAAGATCAATTAGGAAGATGTAAATTAATCATAAGAGGTTTACCAAGAGAAAAGTCGTTGCATCGGGCTGTCAACAAACTTTTTCGCTTCAACTTAAAAATGAATATTGAAACTGAAATAGAAAATATTAAGAAACTGCACGAGACCAACGAAAAAGTTACAGTTTTGGTAGAACTCAAATCAGCAAAAACAGTAGCAGAAGTTCTCAAAAGTACGAAATTACTGACTGGAACATCAATATTCATAGAACGTGATCTGAGTGGTATAAGATTGCAACGGAAGAAGGTAATGCTGTTACTTAAAAAGGAACTAAATAAGATCAAAAAGGATAAAAGAATTGCCGTGAGAGGGGAACAACTGGTAACCAATGGAAGAACATTACATTGGAACTCTACAAACAAATTGGTTTGCGGCGAAAGTTGCGGTACAGAAGTTCTAATAAGTATTTTCGGCGATGATGTTAAAAATTTAAACTTAAACTACGATATCTTAGTATCACATTTAAATTCAAAAAACTATTAAAAGGAACTAATACACTTAAAGAAAATAATTTAAAAACGAAAAATATAACTAAAGATAAATTAAACTTTGAAGATACTATAGTAAATGGAACTTTTGATTTAAATATTATATCCTATTATGTTCATGGTCTAGGAAATAAAAATCTTCACCATCGTTTCTTTGAATATTTAGATAACTTCGATTGTCGAGGTTTGGAGCCTATATGACATTACTTCCGATGACTGTCAAAAACCTCGACAATTTGTATTTATTGGCGCCATATAAAATGTCATCAACGTCAAATCAAGGAGAATGAATCATCTGTTAACCTTTGAAGCAGAAGCAGCAACTTTGCCGCAAAAGAATAATTTAAAAAATAAATAAAACCAAAGTTCAGACCGCCTGCGTCTACTAAACTAAGTGTTTCATTTAACCTACACCACCAGTTTCCTAATAGCAACACGTAAGTATCGCCTGAATACTTGTTGTGTTGTCTATATTCATTGAAGTGCTGTTGTTGTTCGTCTTTGGACAACAATTAATTTCGGCTCTAAAACTACTCTGTAGATTTAGAACCCCTACAAGTCCATACGCCTGTATCGGAACTTGTACATGGTCCTTCGAAGCCTTTAAAAACGAATCGGCTGATTTGCCAAGAACACAAAATTTTTTTAAATTTGTATGAAAAAAATCTAAAATTTTCTGTCCATATTCAGTGTTTGAATGTGGCGGCCCTTTGCATTATTGTTGTACACAATACACTATCAAGAAATACCGAGTGGAAATTAGAATAGAAAGAGAGAATTAGAGATTTTGCGTGTATTTATCAAATAAAACACATACACTAACATCATTTTTTCTAATAAAACAATTATCATTTTCACTCATCACTTTTTCATATCATTTTGTTTCATTTGTTTTTTGTTTGCTTTCATTTGTCATTTACAACATATAAACGAATATTGCCATCTGTTTATTGTTGTGCTTGATCGATTTGTCAATAGTCAACTGTTGCCATATCGACTATTGATCATTTAGTGTGGACACAAACCTTGGTGAATTAGTGTAACGTAACGTAAGGTTGCAGACCGTAACGTATAAAACGTAGCATAAATTATTGAATTCGAAATAATAATAAAAACGATAATAATTTCAATAAAAAATAATAATAATTTAATAAAATACAATAAATAAATTAATAAATAACATAAAATTGACAAATAATTAAAAAATATAATATAATTTTTTCATAAAAATTTATAATTTAAATTTTTATTGAGAACACGAAAATTATACTGCAAACACAAAACAATTTTCGAAATAATTACATTTTATTTATTTACAAGTAAATAAAGTGGTAGTTATAGTTTGATAGTATAATATAAATAAAAAAAATTATAAAATAATAAGAAATAAATTTTAAAAAGATAAATAATAACGATAAATAATTTACATAAAAATAATAACATAAAAAACTCATAAATTTATAATATCAATATGGATTCAATAACTTGTGCTAAATTTGAATACGAAACCGACAGCCTTATGCAAACGTGCAGAAAACTAGGAAATACTACAGAGAAAGATCTTTCGGATTCTTTAATAGAAACTAAAATAGAATCGATTGATGAAGATTGGCACAATGTACGTAGTGCATTTGAATGTGTCTTTTTTACTGCAAATGAAGATGAGAATGAGAAAAAATATAAATTGAAAGCCAAACAAATGTTTGAATCCGTCAGAGACATTTATCAAACGACAAAGGCCAATTTATTAGAAATTTTAAAGAATAGAAAAGATAAAAATCAAAGTAATACCGCTAGAGGCGATGTTACAAATCCGTCACTATTTCACAGCTCAGCTGCTTTTGATATGTCGGAAATGTGTATAAAAGTGCCACCTTGTGACACTCAAGACTTCTACGGAAGTTATGAAGAATGGCCAACATTTAGAGATATGTTTACGGCCATATATGGTAATCATCCCAGACTCACTTCTGCCCAAAAACTATATTATTTGAAAAATAAAACCAAGGGCGAAGCTGGAAGAATTGTAGATCGTTACCCTTTATGTGATCAAAATTTTTCGTTAGCGTGGGAAGCATTATCATTGCGGTACGAAAATCTAAGAGTATTAGTGGATAACCAATTGAAAATTTTATTCAATCTTTCGCCAGCAAAGGTTGAATCCAGCGAAAATATCAAGAGAATACAATCAACAGTTAGCGACTGTCTAGCTATTTTGAAAGCACACAATGTAAAAGTGGATCAATGGGATCCGATATTAATATATTTGTGTTCAACCAAACTTCCAGTTGAAACATTGACCCTTTGGGAACAGTCTCTTGAATCACATTCAGAGCTACCCAAATGGTCTCAAATGGAAGAGTTTCTAAGAAACAGACATCGAGTTCTAGAGCGAATCGATAGTCTTAGAAGTGAAGAAGCATCAAGCAATTTTGAATCGGGCTTTACCGCGCATCGAAATGCGCAATCGACACCATCTAATGGATGTGTCATGTGTGGTAAAAACCACATACTAAAGAACTGTGGGAGATTTAATAATATGTCAGTGAATGAAAGAGTTGATTTTTCACGTGAGAATTGTTTGTGTAATAATTGTCTTAAAAGTGGACATGTCACACAAGAATGTTTCAGTATGCATAGATGCTTATATTGCAAGAAGAAGCATCATACAAAGTTGCATATTGGGAATGTGCCACAATTTCCAACGAGTACGAACTCACCAACATGTGGTTCTCAAAGTCCTCGATCGGGGGCAAGTAGGCAAACAATATCACATGTTACGACAAATGACATGCCTTGTACTTCCAATAATGCCGCCCAAAGCTCTAATGTAGAAACGCATTTATCAATGAGTGAAGATGACGTTTTGTTACCAACGGCAATTGTACAAATCAAACATGCCGGAAAAACGTTCTCTGCAAGGGCATTAATAGATACAGGATCCAAACGATCATTTATAACAAATAGAATGGTGAAGAAAATAGATATTAAAACAAAAGGAACCGAAGATGTTACTATAAGTGGACTTAGTGGGTCAGTGGTTGCACATAGTAATGAAATGTGTAACATAACTTTGAGTGGAGGCAATTCCGATATAAAAGCAAATGTCATGGTTATTCAAAATCTGACTAGTTCAATCCCAACTAAGTCGCATCATATTTCAGATTTTAAAGAAATTAATGACCTTAATCTTGCCGATCCTGGATTCTTACAGACGGACCAGGTTGATATGTTAATCGGCAGTGACTTACTACCATCCATTATATTAAATGGTACTAGAAGAAATATACTTGGGAGCATGATAGCTCAAAATTCCATCTTCGGATGGTATATTTATGGTCCATTAATTAACAATGACAACAAAATTAAAAACAATGTAAAAGCAAACAAGAGAAAATGTAACAGTATGTTATTACGGAAAAGATAGACACGATGTGAAATTAATATGAAATCATTTTCAAAGTACAAGGCTTAGACTGTATTGATACTTGTACTTGGAAAAGTGATGTTGAAAATGATGTAGTGTATTGAAGACCAAATATTGTATGTTCATTAACGATTGTATCAGTATGTGTACAAATGATGAAGAATAAAGAAAAAGTTGTAGTTTGTATATGAAAGATTTTATGAAGAATATAAAATATATTTTATTTTGTCCCTTGTGGCAACAATGATTCCAAACGGGTCTAGTGTCGTTGACACATTAACTGGTGGTTAGGTATTGGCGAATCACCCGTGTAATGAGAAGAGATTTGAAGAGTGAATGTTACTTGAGGTGAAAATTGATACTCTTATATCAATGTTATACTGGTTCTACAATAAAGATGCAAGTACTAAAGGTGCCTGCAAAGTAACAAAAACATAATATCCACTAGAGGTGGCTATTAAATATAACAAAACAAAAACAAATAAAAAGTCAAGATTAAATACACAGATGATAATAAGGATGGGTAACATAAAAAATCTTAAAGGTGAAATAAAATGAATTATCCACTTGAGGTGGTAATTTTAAAGAACTTTTCTATAAAACAATGTATTCGTGAGCCACTAGAGGTGACTCATAAACAAATGTCACTCGAAATAAAATTAATATTCAGAGAATGTTACATTCATATTTTACTTCCCTTTATGGAATAAATTTTAAATATTGTTTTACAAATGTATGTAACCACTAGAGGTGGTAAGATGGAAAGATTGAGCTGATTCCTTCAGCAAGAACTTGGTTACGCTTTAGCCAGAAAAGCTTAAAAATACAAAATATGACCATTAGAGGCGAAAATTGAACTGAAAGAAATACTTTCAAGAGCCTATTTTTTAAAAAGGTTTCACTTTAGCCAAAAAAGTGAATCTAAAGCTTGAATTTTACTTATATTAATATACCATATGGAGTATGGTCTGCTTCAAAGTCTTTTCAGAGTCTAAAAATAAATTGGATCAAGAACTGCTTACGAAAAAATAAATCTGCACAAATGCGCACATTTGGCTACAATATGCTGGGTTTCAAACTCTGGAGAAGGCGAAGAAGATGAACAAGTGGACGTTGAGAAGCTTGCTGAAAATTGTTTTGTTTATCAAACTTGAGGCAAATCAACTTTAACAATGTTCTATAAAATACTGCACCAGAAGCCGACATAACCTATTGTTTCACATCCATCAGCCATTACTAAATTTTGCACCAGTGCAAGGGGCCCGGCATGTCGAGGTTTGGAGCCTATATGACATTACTTCCGATGACTGTCAAAAACCTCGACAATTTGTATTTATTGGCGCCATATAAAATGTCATCAACGTCAAATCAAGGAGAATGAATCATCTGTTAACCTTTGAAGCAGAAGCAGCAACTTTGCCGCAAAAGAATAATTTAAAAAATAAATAAAACCAAAGTTCAGACCGCCTGCGTCTACTAAACTAAGTGTTTCATTTAACCTACACCACCAGTTTCCTAATAGCAACACGTAAGTATCGCCTGAATACTTGTTGTGTTGTCTATATTCATTGAAGTGCTGTTGTTGTTCGTCTTTGGACAACAATTAATTTCGGCTCTAAAACTACTCTGTAGATTTAGAACCCCTACAAGTCCATACGCCTGTATCGGAACTTGTACATCGATATTTTTTTACTTTTGGAAACGCACGTTGAAGAAACCAAGCAAGAAATTTATTCCAAACAATTCAAAAATTTTAAAATATTTTGGGTTGCGGCTACTAGAAACAATGCTAGAGGAAGGGGCATTGGTGGGCAGTTATTCGGAGTGAAGAACAGTCTAGAGAGCGATGGATTCCAGCACAAAATTATCAATAGAGGAAGCCAATTAGTGATCAAATGCGAGCTAAATTCATTTCAATTCGAAATAGTACCGGTATATTTAAGAGGAGCAACTTGGGATGAAGATTTTGAAAGCCTGAAATGTGGAGTTGAATATAATCAATGCAGTAAAATAATTATTGGCGACCATAATGCACGTATTGGAGAGCAACAAGAGCTTCCCATAGAAATGGCAAAAAAACTGCTTTAACATGCGTACATCGAAAGATAAAATAATTAACTCCAACGGCAAAAAATATATAGAATTCTGCGGTAACAATGGTCTTGTAATTTTGAACGGACGAGTCAAAGGCGATGAGGAAGGTCAGTTTACATTTGCCAATAAAAACGGTAGTTCCGTAATTGACTTATGTTCCGTGTCTCCTGAAATCCTTGATATTTTGAAAACATTCCAAGTAGATGATCATATATGGTCAGACCATTTTCCTATTATAATAATGATTTCAATACCATGTGAAAAAACTAAGATGCCGGAAAAACCTAATCCTTTACCAAAATTAACTTGGAAAAAAGAACACAAAAGCTCTTATCAACATGCTTTGAATTGTAAGACAGAGTCATTGCCAGTAATTCCATTCATCAAAGACCTAACGGGAGCAATATATGAGTCATATCCAAAACAAATGATGCCCAAAAGTGTTAGATTCAAAAATAAATGGTTTGATAGAGCATGTTTGAAGAGTAGGAGCAAGACGATGAGGTTGCTCAACAAGTACAGAAAATCCGGGAACATAAACGACAGAAAGGCATACACTGAGCAGAGAAAAGCATATGTAAACGTATGTAAAATCAAAAAAGCGGATTATTACAAGAGCTTGGAGGAAAAATTAGACAATACGTCGGATAGTAAGGCCTGGTGGAGTCTCGCTAAAGAAATTAGAGAGTCAAATGGAAAAGTTAGTTGCTGTTTATCTGCGGATGTATTACAAATATACTTCAATTGTCTTCTGAACCCAACAATTAACACAGCCTCGATTTTGTATGCGCGCTCCAACATTACAGACACACTATTAGACGGAAATTTCACAATCGAGGAAATTAAAGCGCAACTCAGAACTTTAAAAACTAATAAGGCGCCAGGGGACGACCAAATCCCATACGAGTTTTTCATTCATGCACCTGATCTATTCTTAGAACGCCTATGTGAAACTTTTACAAGGATCTTAAACGGTTTCGATGATTACGAAACTTTTCGTACAGGAATAATATTTCCAATACATAAAAAGGGCGATATCACGGATGTAAACAATTATAGAGGTATAACCTTCATGAACTGTATTGGAAAACTCATGATTGGTATGATAAATAGAAGAATAGTGAGTTGGATAGATAGATACCAGATATTAAATGAATACCAGGCCGGGTTCCGTAAAGGATACTCAACTGTCGACAACATATTTAATATAACGGCTATAGTAAATTTGAAGTTTAATGAAAACAAAAAAGTATACGCCTTCTTTGTAGATTTCAAGGCAGCATTTGACAGAATTCCTAGAGACCTACTAATTTACAAACTTCATGAGATAGGTTTGTCTGCTAAAATCATAACCTTCGTAGATGAGATATACAAGAATACCAAGTCAGCAGTGTGGTCAGGAAACCAGCTGTCTGATTACTTTGATACCGTAACTGGAGTAAAACAAGGTTGTCTTTTATCGCCTATTTTATTTGCAATATACCTTAACGACCTTCATGAACACTTAGAGGGAGGACTTTATATTGAAAAGAAAAACATCCGACTACTCATGTACGCGGATGACATAGTCATAATGGCCGATAATCCCAATACACTGCAAAAAATGATCTTAAAATTGGAAACATATTGCGAAAGATGGGGAATGGAAGTGAATCAAGCGAAATCTGAAATTATGGTGTTTAGAAGAGGAGGTAAACTTGCGGTAAACGAAAAATGGACATATAAAGGAGAAACGTTGCGAATTGTCAATGAGTACAAATACCTAGGAATTGTATTAACCCCAAAACTATCCTTTAGCAAGCATCTTATCAAAAAAGAAGAGGCGGCAAAAATGGCATTAAACTCGACTTGGAAAACTTTTATCGCCAACCCATCAATACACTTAACCGCAAAATGCAAACTGTTTCTATCAGTTTGTCGATCCATTTATAGTTATGGAGCACAGGTATGGGGAGGCGCATATTTTGAAGAAGTCGACAAACTGTATCGTTATTACATAAAAAGAATATTAAGACTACCAGAAAGCACCCCGAATTACATAATCGCACTGGAGACGGCATACGAACCGGGATTTATATATACGTATTCGCTTCACTTAAATTACTTATCTAAAGTTTTATTTGATCTTGAAGGTCATAGACTGCCACACATTCTTGCACTACAAATACGCAACAAAAACATTTCTTGGTACAAAGATTACATGCTAAGATTGGACGAGCATAATGTATGCAACAGAAATGTCAACACAAGTAAGAAATATTGGACAGATGCAAGCAAAAAACTGCTGCAGGAAATGAAGAACAGGACTTACAACTTACACATTCAAAAATCTAATCAGAGTGAATATAGATTATTCAAGTTCCTAGACTTTAGCATCGGACCCATCTATTGCAGCAAGAATTACAGTCAAGAATATATCACGCTCATAATGAAGGCTAGAGGTGACCTGTTTTGGCTAAATCACAATAGGTACAGGACTACGAATGAGCAGAGGTGCTCCATGTGCAACATGGGAGAAGCGGAAACATTCGTGCATTTTCTAGGGCGGTGCCCCATATTAACAAGTATACGATCTAGACATTTTAACAAAACTGAAATGTTATTTGATGAAATTATTTCAATCCTAAATGGTGGTGAAGATTTTTGTTGGATTAGTTTATGCAGATTCTTGAAAGAAGCTCTTAAATACCGAAATATGCTAATAAATGAATTTAATTATTAACTGATCAAAAAACAAAAAAAAAACTATTTTTATATATACAAATAAATTACTCAATTCTCCAGCTGACGGTTTTAAATACAACCATGCTGAATAATTTCTTTATTTACTTTACGAAATAAAATTGTAATTGTATTAACTATTTATAACGATTTTTGAAAAATAAATAAAAGAAATTGGAAAATAAAAAATAAAAATAGATCAGGTACTATATTTGTCTACTCCTTCTGGTACCTCTCACACAAATTTTTTGGATAAGTTCACTTTAAGACCTGCTCTCGAATCAGTTTGATTTTTGTTGAAGCGATTTGCATTCGCTACCTCCATTACGACGGTAAAAGTTTTTTCAGGGGCAGGTCCATATTTCTTGGGAAAACAGCCCGGAAGATGCAAAAAAACCCTATGTCACCATATGTGGCGGTCGGAGAGCACGATAACTCTCGAACTGTTCAACCGATTTGGTCCAACATTTGGTATTGGTCATATTATATCCAAACTTAGTTTCATGGGCAATACCAGTCCACAACTTCCGGCACTTCTCCCCAATATTTAAAAAATGTCACTAAAATGCTAGGACGATATAACTTGAATATGGCAACCAATTTGGTCCAAACTTTGGATCTCCTAATATTTTGTCAAAATTTAGTTTAACTTCTAAAATGGTCCATATCGGTCCTCCCCAAGGGTACCTCCCCCTCAAAAGTTCAACATCTGTGTTTTAGTGCAGTTAATTCCTAATCCACATTTTTGTCGGCAAGTTCAAATGTCCAAAAAGGCCAAACAATTCTGAAGAGACCTTAAATACATTCGATCTGTCCGTAGGTGAAAGTTTCACTTCACATTGGCTGAGGGTATATACATATCTGTCGGAAAAGCCGACTGACACTTTTTTACTTGTTGGTGCATATTTTAATTTATGCAGGGTATATTTCGGTAAAGTAGCTTATGGCAAAATATTTTTTGGTTTCCCTTGATGCAAATTACAAAAAATAAAAGTACTGCCTAATATATCGTCTGCTACGCACGAAAAGGTCGTAAGTCCAATTTTGTTTTGCAGAATGATAGTACGAATCAAAACACGTCGTTTGATACAAAGAAAATGGTAGTATATCGCGTTTTTCTATATGTTTTGCCCTTGTCGGAAAAGGTCGAAAGTCCACAAAATGGAGAAATTTGAGTACGAAAAGATCGCAGGTCCACAGGAAAATGTATATTTTAAAAGAATACTACAGCTAAAGTAGTTCAGATATAAAGTCTAACGTCATCCATGGTTGGGGTACATTGCAAAGAACTAGCCAACACCTTTGGATGACAATCGGATGATATTTGGCGGAGCCAATGGACCAACATTTTGAACAAAAATCTTATAATTTCTATTTAATAATTAAATTATTTATTTTGCAACGAAAATTTATACTTGACAGCTATTTTCTTTATTAGCGCAAATGTGGACTCCTGGCCTTTTCATTGATGCCAATTGCGATCACGTATGAGTTCAAATTCTTACTTTTTTGTCGTAAATCTTACTTGAAATTATATGAATTATGCTTATTATATAAGCACCATATGTGTAATTTGAAGGGAATCACTTCATAAGTACTAATTTTGTTGTTAGATGAAGGGATAGAACTGTAGTTTTTGAATTATGGTAACAAATGGTGTGTAGGGTTGATATGAGGACAAAATTGAAACTATAAGCATACCAAATGTACTGAAATGGGGGTGAGAACTGCAACGCAGTTATTGCATTATACGTTTTTAATGTAAACTCTTCCATTAATCCGAAAAGTTCAAACAATTGATCCCGAGTTTTGACATGTACTATCATTCTGTAACAAAAACCGCGATTTCCAAAATTGAACTTACGACGTTTTCGAGCCAGGCCGACGAAATATTGAAAAACTGATATGGCTTTCACATAACTTATGAATTTAAAAAAAAAAATCTATCTCTTGCCAGATAAATATCGTCTATTGCTTTAAGTTCTTACTTTTAAAGAGAGAATCTAGATATAGATAATTATAAATATATAATCACGTTCTGACAAACATATTTAGCTCCCATTTAAGTTTATTTAAAGTATTTTTAAAACTTTATTGGGTATAAAATGTTTGGTCTAGTTACAGTTATTCCTAGCTATAAAATAGAAAAAGCTATTTAGATATTGTCGAAATAAATTACTATTTACATATCACACAAAAGTAATTCTATGCACATTTGTCACTGAAGGCACATAAAACGGTTCCCTCCTAAAAAGAAAAGTAAGATCTAAAAGAACTGTAGCATGACAGGATCATATCTTCTTGGAAAATGCAAACAGCAAACAAGCCAAACGGAAGGAACTTTTACAAAATTGAAACGAAATTTATTGTTTGAAATTTATACCAAGTAAATATAATCACAAACAGAGAATAAAATAAACGAAATGAAGGAAATAGTAAACAAGTTTTCAACTCTCTATTTTTGCAATTCTTGACAACTCATAACTTGTTTCGTCAAAATAAGAACATCACGTAATGGTGACATTGTCATATTGTTACTTTACGGGCAAGAAAGGAAGTTCTCCACTTAAATAAGAAGATTCATATTACCAATCACCCTTTTCCCGCCCTCTTCACAAGCAAATGCCAAATGATAGCTGCAATATTACAGGAAAAAGTATGACGGAAGTTTCACTATTTTTATTCATTCCCTTTCCAATCTAATAAACGAAAACTTGTTGGTTGTTTTCTTTTCCGGAGACAAGGCTAACGTGTTCACGTTGTCTTGGTTATGACATGCAAAGTTAAAGTTTCCATAAATTGTCATAACCCGCCCACAAATACAAAGATGAGACGTATTTGTATTACAGAACGACGTAAAACAACAAACATTTTTCAAGGTTGTCGATTTTCATGAATGTGTTGGTGGTGCCATACCAAGAAATGAAAAAAGCAACAGTAAGTCGACACTGACTCTCTTCTTTCTTCTTTATTTACTCATCCGTTATCCGGATATAAGTGATCGTACAATTCATCTTTTTTTTAATATTTATCGCATTTTAATTATTATCTTATTGTATAGTGGTTGTCAGCTCTCTGTGTTTTGCAGCATTCAGCAGATCGGTTTCGTTGGTATAACCTGTCCAGTCCATGATATTTTTGAGCCAGGATGTTTCTTTCCTTCCTCTAGCTGGCCTTCCTTCAATTTTTCCCTTCAGAATTGCTTGTAAAATTATGTATTTGTTGTTCCTTAATACATGTCCCAGATACGCTATTTTGCGCCTTTTTATAGTTGTTATTAATTGCCGGCTTATATTTATCCTTCTTAGTACTTCGTCATTAGAAATTTTCGCAGTCCATGGTATTTTCAGTACTCGCCGGTAAATCCATATTTCAAAGGATTCCAATTTTCTTTCATCAGAGGATTTGAGCGTCCAAACTTCTGTTCCATATAACAGCACCGACCAAACATAACATTTTATAAAACGTATTTTTGTTGTTATATTTATGTCATGACTTTTCAGGGTTTTACTATATTTACAGAAAGCATCTCGCGCCATCTCTATTCGACTTTTTATTTCTTTCGAGGGATCCCATTTGTCGTTTATTAACATCCCAAGATATTTAAAGGTTCTCACTCTTTCTATTTGTGTACCTTGTACTTTTAAGTTCACCTCAGCATGGGGATTTTTTCTGCTAATGATCATGTACTTCGTCTTCTTCATGTTGATTTTAAGACCATATTTCTCACTTACACGTGCCAGTTTCTCTACTAGTTTTTGTAGACCGGATATGCTCCCTGCCAGTAACGTAGCATCGTCCGCATACCTTATATTGTTGATTAGTTTCCCATGAATTCTGATTCCGATGTTTTCTCCTTCGAGTGTTTCTTGGAATATTTTCTCTGAATACACGTTGAATAACAGGGGAGATAAAAGGCATCCCTGTCTAACACCCCTTGATATGGCAATTTCTTTTGTGGGTTCTCCACTTACGTCAATTCGTGCCGACTGATTCCAATAAAGACTTTTAATGCACTGGAGTTCGTTTTCTGGTATTCCAATAGTATTCAAGATTTCTATTAATTTGTCATGTTTGACGGTGTCGAATGCCTTTTCATAGTCAATAAAACACATGAACACATCCTTCTGGGCATCTCTACATTTCTGTGTTACAACTTGAATGCAGTATAATGCTTCTCTTGTGCCCATTCCTTCTTTAAACCCAAATTGGGTACTTCCCATGTGTGCTTCACATGTAGTATATATTCTGCTATGAATTATTTTTAGAAATATCTTCAAAGCATGACTCATTAAGCTAATGAGTCTGAAGTCACTGCATTTCTTTGCATTGTTTATCTTGGGAATTGCGACACTGACTCTAACTGTTGCTTTTTCTTATAATTTACTAGAACTGGAAAAGACTTTCTATTTTAGACTTTGCAGCAGTCATTGGAAAAGTTAACAACATGCCACTAACTTAAAATAAAATGGCCTTAATAGTAATAATGTCCAAGAAAGGGAAAACAAAAAGAGAAGAGAGCGATTAACTTGTGATAACAAATATGTATTTAAGTAGCATTTAATGTTAGGGTTAATAATTATTAAAGCAGCTCTTAAAGTGCTACGACAATGTGCGGCAATATTCAGTAATTGGTATTTGAATAAATAGTTAACATAAAATAAATAAACAAAAGTTGGAGTTAAAGAAAATTTAGTTACACATCTATATAAATAAGAATCAAATGTCGTTCGTTTGTAATGGCATCAGTTGAGAACGGCTGGACCGATTTGGATAAAGAAATTTTTTATCAAGCCATCTTTTACGCCAACTTCATTAAATTTTTATTTTTTCTACAGAAACTACTGAGCTGATTTTTCAGAAATTGTCATGGAATATACAGGAATAAGCTATATATTTTGTTGAATTTCGGAAGGGGCAGGGTACTTCTCTTTGCCGTCATAAACCAAATTAGGTTTTTGTGGAAAGTACATTTTACAACACCCACTTTTTTCAATTTAAATTTCTCTGCAAAAACTACTGAACCGATTTTCCTAAAATCGTCAGGGAATGTACAGAGATGGCCTCCGAAAACAGGCTACATATTTTATTGAATACCAGAGGGGGCGGGAGGTTGCGATATTTTTAAAGAATCTTATATTTAAAAATTTACGGATTAATCTAAAATCTAGGTACTACTACGCCTCTTTATTTGCTTAATTTATGAGTGCATTGGCTTGCAAATTAATTTTCGAGACAAATTTACAAATTTCCTTAAATGGTGAGGTTCAACGGTCCGTCAGCCATGAAAAACTAAAACATATAAGTCTCAATAATTGGGAGAATTCGATTTAGACATTTTTGTTAAACTTTTGTAATTGGATCGCTTCAAGATAAATACTAAATCCTAAACAGGATCAGTGACAAGAAGTGAGGTAGAAAATACATATTTTTGAATTGTCAAGCATAAAGTCCATAAAAAGTTGCCATTTAAACTCATTACGATGGGCCAGCAACGCGGACCCGGGTTTGCTAGCACATAAATATATTTCTTAAGACAAACACAACAATGGTGTCCTAAAAATAGAGGTCCAATTATTTAACGGACCCGCGACAGCGTGTCTAAATTATGATGCAAAAACATAGGATCCACTGAGTACGCGACGTCGTAATATTACAAGACCTCCTGCAGTCAATTGACATAGACTACGCGGTAAGAGAAACAATCGAATTTTCTGAAGATAATTTGGTGGCAGTAACGCAGGAAACCAAGCTAAACAACAACTGCCAACAACGTGTCAATGGCCAAGCTGACGAAGAAATAGTGGAGTTGAGTACGATTGACGTTCTAGTCCTTGAGCACTGGCGACCGAAATGGTTGTCATTGTAAAAATATCTGGCGATCGCCTTCAATAACATCCAATCGATGCCAAAAAAGTATGTAACGCAATTTGCAGACAATCTGCGAAGAACAGAACCGAGTGAGTTGTTATCTGGAGAAATATCAAACGAGCTCTAGCTTCAAACGGCATCTCCATGTTGCTATTAAAGAAGCTGGTTACAAGAAGCCTAGAGTACCTGAATTCTGGAGCTATAAATTACCCAAATAATAATTTTAGATAATTAAAAAAAAACTAGAAACCGTTATTAATGTAGTAAATGTCTTAGAATCCCAGTTGCTTCCATCCTTGAAACAGAATTTCCACCTTTGCACCTTCCGCGTATACCACTATACGTATTGATCAATTAAACGGACCATAGTAGCAGCCTCAGATTGTCCAAGGCGTTCAATAATGTCGATCATTCCATGCTGGTTTGCGACATCATGAATTCCACCCTGCTCCGAACAAATAATTTGAGAGAACGTTTGACAAAACAAGTAAGAAAAGTCTATAGTCAGACGAAGCCGACCATGGGATACCCTATACCACTATCCCTAGACAATCACTCTCCACGGAACTTCTTTTCAATGATTGTGAAAATTTAATTATCAAATATCAGAGATGTAATGTAGTATAATACTTATGACCAAAACCAAAAAGTTATCTAGCATGACAAAAAATATTTTTGTAGCTGGAAAGGAAAATTTAGTTCACACAAACTAAAATGTAATGAAATCCAGTTATTAGTACTACTACTTCCGTTGTTTAACCGCTACGTTATTGAAATTTTTACCAATTTCACACAAAATTTTCAGTCCATTTAACCCGCTAAGTATTATCTGATCTTCACGTTGGTTTGTACGCTTCTTCTTCATCATAAACTCAAACTTTTTTTAAAATTTTGCGGGTTATTATTTTGACCTACAGAGCCGCTACAAAATTGGTTAAAATTCCGTTTTTGGACCATTTCATTCTCTGAACATTTCACGATCATCAGCAAAAACTAATCATTTCTATTCAGGCCCGAACCCAACCTCCTTAAAAAAATTCGTTACAATCGGTCCATAATTGCGGCCTTAAGCTTGTTTACAATTTTTAATGGACGGACACACATCGCTAAATCGCTTTACCTCGTCGAGATATGAATTTTGGCATACCAAATAAGGGGTCTAGGACGAATATTTCGTGGTGTTACATAAACTTTTGGGGAGACAAGATGTAGCATGGGATAAAAATGTGGTTCTCTTCACAGAACCCATTATATATTAGGCAGTAGGCCCGTTATATAGCAAACACTTTATTGCAATTTACGTCAGAGGAAAGGTCAGTAGTTTTTTTTCATATGTAAGCTACTTTGATAAATATATATGTCCTTAAGGAATAAAAATATCGACCAAAAAAAATTTTATATTTTTTATACAAAAGTAATGGTCAATTTCACCCGCTAAAGAATATCAGATCATCATTCAAAATTGTAAGCATCTTTTCCGACCTATACTCTTACCTGGTGCAAAATTGCGTGACTATTGATGTATAATTGCGACCTCTAGCGAGTTTATTATTACACTACAAACAAATAACGGAAATATATTAGGCTGTAACTCTGTTATCTGATCGTGCACACCAACATAATTGTTTTAGTTGCCAGATATTTTCTAAAACGCAGGTTGTAGGTGTGTTCTGTACCTAAATATTTATAGTTATTAACAATTTCTATTGTTTAGTCGCCATAATTCCATTTTAGATTCTTGGAGATTCGTGAGCCATTGCGAAATTTTGGATTTGTCCATATTCGCGTTTAAACACCACATTTGGCAGTAGACATACAAAGTGTCTATCATATGTTGTAATTCATATCATCTGCATAGAAAAGGATTTTAACACATGTTGCCGATTCGTTAACCCTACCCGGTAAAATTTCTGACAGATCATTAAGATACACTGCGATAGTATGGGACTTAAAACACATTTGGGCAGAATATTACGACATGCAAAATGTGGACCAAATCGGTTGATACGTTCGAGAGTTTTCATGCGTTCCAGCCCGCCACAGAAACAGAGATACTGAAGGACGGTGATAAGTAATTCCAGCTTGTCTGAAGCAAATTTCGTCAAAATATATGTGTAGTCTAAAATCATTATTTCGATGAAACACATTTGTATCGTATCAAAGTGTATATAATCTTGTCATTGATGAAAGGAAAAACATTCAAGTGGGTATGCTACATATAGCAGATGTTAGCAGTTTTCTCTTGCCCCCTGGACTGGTGAAGATGGTTGCCGGCGGATGGGTTACAGGTCGACACCACCACCGCAGTTTAGCTACTTCGAACCATTGTAAAGCTACGCAAGAGTAGCGAAAAGAAAGATTCTAACAACTGGGGAGGAATATCCCACCAGCTGTAATATAAGAAAGAATTCAATGGCAAATCGCGAAAATTCTAAGGGAATAACAATATGGTCAACCCCCTAGTTATCATAATAAAACAATCCACTGCTCATCGGTTTCAAGACAGTAATGAGAATGATGTTTGAGGATGCAAAATTCGATGTTCGGAAACTTAAGCCAATTATTTTACACAGAATTGTACTGCATGAAATACTAAGTGAAGTCTAATCTCAGAGAAGAGGCTTAACATTTAGTCTTTCACGACAACTCTAAGAACGCGGATGAGATGTGCAGAATATTCTGACCCAACACCATAAGTAGAATAGAGCTGTGTAATTTAAAGAACCAGGAACCCATCCAAAAGCAGGTTAAACTTAGAAACTTGAGATGGATTGACCATACCTTACAGCGGCAATTAAATTCTATGATCCAACAATAATCAGTCGGTACTTACGTGGGAGCTAAGTATACCATCTTTAGCTATAAGGCTGAGGGTAAACTAATTACGTTAAATTCGTTCTACGTTCATTCTGTAGGTTTTGAAACTATTCATTTATTGTCTCACCCTACATAATTTTATTTTAATCTTATCTTCAAGTAAATGTTTGCGTTGTAAATAATTAATAATAACACGATAACCCTTAATTTTTATTCCAAACAGCCCACATGTTTATCTCTGTATTTCTCTAAAAACTCCCTTCTCAAGCTACTTTAAATATAGCAGGGGAGCTTATACATTGCATCCACACTAATACGCCAAAAATGTCAGCCATTATGAAAAACCACTTTCCCAACGTGGATATTTTACTTTTGTTATTACAATTTCTTTCCTGAAGCCACCGATGTTCTTCGGAAAAAATTGTTTGTATTTCCTCGCCCACAGCCACGACAATAATAATTAATTGATATTATAAAACAAATACAAAAACGTTTATTACAAACACGCATAGAAAAGGATAAAAAATCAGCTTAGTCAGGTATATTTTTAATGTACTTAAAACAATTGTGGGGTAGTATGGGAACAGACAAAAATGAAAACGAAATTATCATCGGTAATGGGAGTTGCAGTTATAATGGGCTATAAATTATAGGAAATAAATCATTTCAAATTATTTTTATGCTAGTGTATTGGAAGATTTTATTCTCTTCCCCTGGTCACCAGTTTTCCACGGAATTTATTTATATGATTACGAGACCTTGTTGTGGGAACACACAGTTGCGTTCAAAATAATGTGGCAGTTCGTTTTAATTATTTATTGTCTACACCAAAATTATAAATCGTTTTCAAATTTTTTGTTCACAAGAATAGAAAACGGACAATAAAAATATTTTTGTTGAATTTAGGATCAAAATTGTCAACTATTTTATTTGTTAGTTGTAAATGCAATAGATTTGAAGGCTATTTGAAAACAAAGGTAATTTGGAGGTCCTTGCAGCGATTTTTCCCTTAATTTGAGTACTTATTGTGCAATTCAATGGACTTATAAACAAAACCTATATTGATTAGAGTTATTTATCACTCTGTCGAATACCTCGAACAATATATGATGATTGGCACCCGATAATGTTGCGTATTTTGATCCTTGAGCCAATTTTAAGCCAGTTTCCATTAGCCCTTTCTAAAAGGATCGGTCAGAAATGCGTATCTATAAGCATTTATTCCTCGACCAAATAATATTTTGAGCTCCACAGTATGTAAGCTTTGTGTATACAATCAGTTTCGTTTTTATTCAAAAAATTGTTAACGCGTGATCAGTTGAAATGGAGGGTCACACCATTTTGTGATAGGCAGGTTTTGACTACACTAGGTTTCGTATACACCATACTATATTTTTCTACATAAATTTACGTTCTTCAGTAAAAAATGTTTCATTAGATTAGTTCTATTAAATAAATCTGTTGTATACGATGCAAACCCTAGTAAACATATTAGTAGGGTAACTTCAAACGTATTTCCTTAAAGTTTGTGTTTTAAGAAAGCCTGTAAAAAACTGGTTCATATCTGCCAGTCATCCAATACTTATTTCAAATATAAACAAAATCGTTATTCTGTGTGCTGTTAAGATGCTGAGGTCCTCAAAACAATATTTGGTCGACTAATGAATGCCTTGTACATACGCTTTTTTGGCCGATCCTTACATAAAGGGCCAATGGAAACTGGCCTGGTTCAAGGATAAAAATACACAAATTTAAGGTACCATCATCATATATTATTCAAGGTAACAGCCAGAGTGTTAAACAATTCTGATCAATAAAGATTTTGTATATAAAATCCATTGCACTTCTCAATAAGTGCTCAAATTATGGGACAAGTCGCTGCAAGGACAGTGACCTGTTTGTGGCCACATGCAAAGGACTTTTGTTTTTAAACAGCCTTCAAATAACCCCAAGTATATTTGGACGAAATGTGTTTCAGACAATTTGGAGTCGATTGAGCAATGTCCGTCCGTCTGTCTGTCTGTTTGTCTGGCTGGCTGGAGCGCACGATAACTGTCGAACGGATCAACCGACTCGGTTCAAATTTTGGCTTTCGTAATATTTTATCCAAACTTAGTTCAAGTTCGAAGATGGGCTATATCGGTTCACTCCTTCCGGTACCCCCCCACAAAAGTTCGAAAATGTTCGGACAATTTGTGCGTACGATAACTCTTGAAGGGAGTAACCGAGGTGGTCCATACTTTGCCTATCGTGAAATGTGTACTTAGACTTAGATAAGGTTTCAATATGGACTCAATCGGTCCACTCCTTCGGGTACCTCCCACACAAAATTTCGGAAAAGTTCAGTTTAGGGCCATTTCTCGAATCGCTTTGATTTTTGTTTTAGCAACTTGTATTCACTGCCCTCCATACGACGGTACACGTTTCAGCAGAGGCAAGTCAATACATCCTGAGAAAATAGCCTTAAATTGCAAAAAAAAACCTATGACACCGTGTGAGGTGGTTGGAGCGCAAGATATCTCTCGAACGGATCCAAATATAGCTTAAGTTTGAAGATAAGCCATATCGGTTCACTTTTTCAGGTACCTCCCCCACAAAAGTTCAAAAATGTTCGGAAAAATTGTTTGTACGGTAACTCTTGAAGGGAGTGACCGAATTGGTCTATACTTTACACTTCTTAATATATCTACCAGATATAGATCAGGTTTAAATATGGACTATATTTGTGCACTCCATCCGGTACCTCCCACACAAAATTTCGGATAAGTTCACTTTAAGACCTGATTTCGAATCGCTTTGATTTTTGTTGAAGCAACTTGCATTCGCTGCCTCAAATACGATGGTAAAAGTTTTTTTAGGGGCAAGTCCATACTTCTTGAGCAAACAGCCCGAAAAGTGTAAAAACCTCCTATGGCACCATATATTGTGGCTGAAGATCCACTTCCATAACGGTCAATGTCGATCCATCCTTTTACTATCTCCTCCGCAAAACTTTTGATCTTTAATCCTGATCAAAATTTTTGTCGGTTCAAACGCCCAAAATTTTTAAAACCATACGAATTTTGGGAAAAAATTGTTTCAGTATACACAGGCTGAGGGTATATCTCTGTCGGCAAAGCCGACTGATACCTTTTTATTTGTTTCCTATAGCACCCATATAGCGGTGCAACCAGATTTCAGGTGTTTTGAGGATTTTGTCTTCATTTTTAGTCCGAATTAGGTGTAACTTGGCATTTGGAATTCCCAATTGTACAGAAACTCCCGCACCAAAAAATGGGTCAGATTTTGGTGTAGCCCCATATAACGGTACCACTCGATTTCAGCTTTAAAGTTTTTATCTACATTTTCGGACTAAATTGACTTTAATTTGGTTATGGACTTCTCAGTGTTCCAAAAATTTATTTATTAAATTTTAAAAATACAAAATAATTAAAAAGATTAAAATGCAGTTTTTATTTATAAATGCATTTTAAACTAGAAAATAATTTGTCGCTTAGCCTCAATCAGTATTTTCTTCCTCATGATGGAATCTCTCAAATAAAACGCTTGCATTCAAATTAAAAATATGGCAAAATTAAACGGCATGCGTTTTATTTGGGAGGTTCCATCATGAAGAAGAATATACTGATTGAGGCTAAGCGACAAATTATTTTCCAGTCTTATTATTGGTGTATTAGACAAGAAGCGATAAGTGGGACTTTTTGCAATATAAAGTCAGGTTCCGCACAGAACTTGTTGCATCGATGAAAATTACACCCTTTTAAGAAAATGTATGCTTTCATTGGTATTGTTTAGATATTCAAAACATCGGTTCTGCGTAATATTTATGAATAGCATTTTTACACATTTGTTATAACAAATGTTGACAAGGTATTTATGAGGTACAAACTTGGAAAAATAAGCTTCAAAATATATTCCTCGATCGAGAAGAGGGTTGGGACACTAAAAATCAATTCATTTTGTACTTCATTTTATTTTTGAATTATTTTAAATGCATAAACGTATTGGATAGGGTAGACATTTTAATTTTTGATATCTGCTGATTCGAAAGATTGTTTTTTTTTTTTCATAAAAATAATTGTCTACGCTTTTTTTCCAATTAATATGATTCGAACTTCCAGAATTGACCCTATCAATTGTAAAGAAGTACTGATGTTGTGCTAAATCGATAGTAGGATTTGAAAGGAAACAAAAACAAGTACTAGGTTTAATTATATTAACAAATACTTTGTCTTTATAATTGCAACTTTCAGTTGGTGCTAAAATTCTCAGTATTTTAGAAAATTTAGTTTTTAAAAAAATGTTAACGTGTTTTTTAATAGCCGACCGGCAATTAAGGCAATTAAATAAAATTCTTTAGCTGTACGACTTTCGCTTGGATCCACTGTATGTATGATTGCGACACGTCATGTATTATTTTCATTATTTCATAAGGAACAGATGGACCGTTTTGGCTACATAAATACATATTTCTTCAAAAAATTAAAAAAAAATGTGTTAAGAAAAAAATGTGGAAGGCATTTAGAAATAGCTTCTGGTGACTTTAACCGAATCGATCAATAAAGGGCATTATAAAAACCTCACAAACCCGTATCATGATTTGAAGACTTTTCTATTATGATTGCGACATTTTGTGTCATGAAAGGTAAACGTACTTCTTTACAAACAAACTAAAACAATAAATGAATAACCCGCTTATAAGTTAGGCAGTAGTTCCGTTATCTAACTGCTACATTTATTCAATTTGAATGATTTTTTTTCATATTTTGTCCGAATATGCCCTCAGAATTTTAAAAACAGACCAAAAATAAATTTTGACATTTTTTCACAAAAGTTATGGTATTCTGGTATGAACCTCACCTCCATACAAAATTTTGTAACGATTGGTCCATAATGGCTCGTCGAGATATGAATTTTGGTATACTACATGTGTGGTCTTTGACGAATATTTCGCGGTGTTACATGAATTTTCGGAAAAACAAACGTATTATACCCTTTCCACATTGCGGTGTAGGGTATAATTATCATATTTGAATAGAAAGCTAGCTATTCGTGTGTTATAGTTATGTCTTTTGAAATTTGGGAACAGGTTGACCAGTCGGTTGTTCTATATGTTGACTGTTATAGTTATTTTTCCAATATTGTTTCTACAATGATTGCTTCCATATCTCACATTGATTGCTAATACCGCAATCGAACAAACTATTTATCAATAATTGTTTTTGTTTCTGCTCAGTTTTCCAGGTCAGTTTTCCAGGTCATCATTTCTGTCATTCATAATTTCATTTCATTTTAGCCAATCCTTTAGCATGCTTAACACATGTCCGTATAATGTTATAGTAATCGAGTGATGAGAAAATTCATCATTCATTACGTGTGTTTTAACATCATTCCTTGCAATTTCAATCCACTGGATTTCTTTACCAAGTTTTTCATTACGTTTTCCAAGTATGAGGAAAATATAAAATGAAGTCTTATTTTTAAATAATTTTTTGGTTGTTTTGACAACTTACCTTAAATCGTAGTAAACTCCACACTTTTTTGTCAGATGAAAAGACACACGCCGTATATCCTGGCCATAATAATCGCACTGAAATTGAAAATATATTTGTTTATGATTTAGTAGCAAATCCTTATTTTTATTCTATTTTGAAATGATTTAGTTTTGAAGTTGTTCGACCTTTTAACGACTTGATAAATAAAGTTTTTATTTGAGCTTGAGGTCATAAGTTTATTTTTATTTGTTCTTCATTCCAATATTTCGCAATTATAAAATTGCATCTTCAGGGAAGATCTACAAAAAACAATAACAATATTTGTTACTTAATAGATAATATCACAGCATATTGTAAAGATAAACACAAAAACATACACATGAGTTCGCTTACAATTTACGTAAAAATATTTAAGTCAAGTTTTACTTAGAACTAATGTAGTTTCACTACCATTGTCGAATGTAAATATTGCACTAAATGTTTCTACGATTGCACGACCTCATTTGTGTCAAATGACGGTAGCAATATGCTGCATTGTCAGTATCGCTCTTGTAGTTTATCTTCTTGTTGGCTGGTAAGTTGTTAATATGTAACATATCTAATGTTAATCTCCTGTTATAATTACTCTCTGATTGGAGTATGTGAACACTCTCAAAATTTGGCAAGTGGTTATTAGACTTGCAGTGGTCTGCAAGTGCTGTTTTTTGGATTGTGTTTCTATGTCTAAGTTTTATGTCAGATCTATGGGCCGATAATCTAGTTTTAAGTTTGTTCTTCGTGGTACCAACATACATTTTTCCACATTTTTCTTGTTCATTACCATCGCATTCAATCCGGTATACAATATTGTGTTTATCGAGTTTAGCAACATTATTCTTAGTTTGGCTAAAAAGACGTTTTAAAGTGTTGGTGGGCTTAGATGCTACTTTGTATTTATTCTTGTCGTAAAAATCAGCATGTTGAAATCTTTCTGATATACCAGGAATGTATATCATGCTTTTGTAAGTTTTCTCAATATCCTCTTTTGGTTTTTGTATTGTATAATTGTTAATTAAATTTTCGATTAATCTTTTGGGAAAACAAGTTTTTGATAATATGTCCCTAATTTTTACGATATTGTCATTATGGAATTTCTTGTCACTTATGCTAAGAACTCTATTGATGAGGTTTCGTCCAGTGTTGATGATCATCTGCTTCGGGTGTTTCGAGAAAAAAATTATGATGCGTCCCGAAGCTGTTGGTTTTTGGTACCAATTGATTTCCAATTTGTTATTCATCCTCGTTATAATTGTGTCCAAATATGGAATGGATCCTCATGTCTCTTCTTCCATTGTGAATTTTATATTACGATTAAAATTGTTAAGGGTCTCCAGTGTGTGATTTATTGAATCTTCGTCCAGAATTAAAAATAAATCATCTACATACTTTGTCAATATTACAGGCTTCGTCAAATATTGTTGTGGGAAGGAAATGGGAGAAAGGACGAAAAATACCAAAAGATTTTTTTTTTATTTTTTTTAAACCTCCACCATATGGAGGGTATAATTAAATTTGTCATTCCGTTTGTAACACATCGAAATATTCGTCGGAGACCCTATAAACTATATATATTATTGATCAGCATAAAATTCTATGTCGATTTGAACATGTCCGTCCGTCAGTCCGTCCGTCTGTCTGTTGAAATCAAGATACAGCTGGAAATTTTAAATATAGAGAGTCAAAATTTGGTACAGAAGTTTTTATTACTTGCAGGATGGTTGGTATTGAAAATGGAATATATCGGTCCACGTTTTGATATAGCCCCCATAGAACGGTACCTCCCGATTTTCGTTATTTTTAAGGTTTTAGCTTCATTATCCTACCAAAATGGCTGAAATTTGGTACGTAGTCTTCTTTAGGGGTATAAAACGTTCCCCCAGAATTTTGTCGGTATCGGTTCTCACCTTCATATAGCCCCCATAGAACGGTACCTCGCGATTTTCGGTATTTTTAAGGTTTTAGCTTCATTATCCTATCAAAATGGTTGAAATTTGGTACGTAGTCTTCTTTAGGGGTATACCATTTTCCCTCAGAATTTTGTCGGTATCGGTCCACACCTTCATATAGCCCCCACAGAACGGTACCTCCCGATTTTCGGTATTTGGAAGGTTTTAGATTCATTATCACACCGAAATGGCTGAAATTTGATACTTAGTCTAAATTGGTGATATAAAACTTTCCCCCAGAACTTTGTCGGTATCGGTCCATGCCTTCATATAGCCCCAATGGAAAGGTACCTCCCGATTTTTCGTATTTTGAACGTTGTGGCCTCAATATTCCACCGAAATGGCTGAAATTTGATATTTAGACTTCGTTGGGGGTACTCAAACTTCCCCTTTAAATTTGCCGGTATAGGTCCACGCCTTCATATAGCCCCAATGGAAAGGTACCTCCCGATTTTTCGTATTTTGAAGGTTGTGTCTTCAATATTCCACCAAAATGGCTAAAATTTGGTATTTAGTCTTCAATGTGATATAAAACTGTTCGCCAGAAATGTGTCTGTACAGGTCCACGCTTTCATATTGCCCCATTTCTGACTAAAATTCGTCGGTATAGGTCCACGTTTCGATATAGCACCCATAGAACGACACCTCCCGATTTTCGTAATACTGAAGATTGTGACGTCAATATCCAACCGAAATGGCTGAAATTCGTTATTTCGTCTTCCAAGGGTTATAAAATATTCCAGAAGAGTATTATCAGTATAGGTCCACGTCTTCCTATATCCCCATAGAAGCTTACTTCTTGATTTTCGGTATTTTTTTAGTTTTAGCCACATTCTCTTACCGAAATATAGGAAATTTGGTATTTCTTTGAGCCTAAAAACTTTCCGTCAGAAATTTGTCGGTATAGATCGACGTTTTGAAATAGCCCCCATAGAATGGTGCTACACATTGTTTTACCGAAATTGCTGAAATTTAGTATTAAGTTTTCTTCATACACGAAAAGAAACTAATTATTCCATTTTACTTCAATACAACGTGTGGTGGAGGGTATAACAAGTTCGGCCCGGCCGAACTTAACGCCGTTCTTACTTGTTTCTATTTCGTTTCTGTTAACTTGCTGCTGTTGCTATATTTATTTACTTACGATTGTTATAACTGAAATCCCTTTACTGGAAAATATTATTTTCTTTCTCTCAGCTATTCTTGTTGCTTTTTTATAACTTAGAACTTTAGATGTGAACATCGTTGGCTTATATGTATGACATTGTTTTTTTTTTTTTTTTTTTTGCGGTAAAATTGGTTGACAGGTAATTGAGTGTGTTTGGCGCTGGTGCGCTATTATCGCCAGTTCGATTGAAGCAGTAACTCTAAAAAAACTTGTAAAGTATATTTTATTGAGGATCATTTAAAAATGGGATATTAAAATGGAATGCATTAATTAACTGTGGGGAGTTTAAACTTGCATTGCCAGTATGCGTCCCCTTTTCGTATAGCATATTTATAGCGGACCCTCATGTAATACTTTAAAAAATATTATGTTTCGGTGAGTTCACATAGCAAGCTGGATTGCAACTTATATCTCTCTCAAATCAAGTTGCTCTGTTGGTATCTACTTTTTGTGTAAATATGACATTTTTTGAAGTCGTCATTTTTATATTTATCCCGGCAAGTCAGTTAATTGGGATAAATAAAAAATTATTAATTCGTTTTTTGTCTGCTATAGCGGGGATTTAGTAAACCCACCAGTAAAAAGGTCTTGATTTAGGACCGAAATATTAATATATCGCTATCGAATACTTTCTGTCCCTATACGAACAACATTTATTATACGAACCAACAGTGATCCCAATTTATGCCACTTAGGAAATGTTGAACCATTTAGCACTTTTATTGACATTGTTGTACCATTTAGCACTTTCCAATCCTGCACTCCAGCAATAATCTTAATTCCAAATTTCAGGACTACAGGTCTATCCGTTCACGCAAATACCGAATTTATTACCATTTAGTACTGTTTCGTACACATAAGTACGAATTTCGAAAGCTACCTCCTTATCTCAATTAATTCAAAATTTCAGGATGCCAGCTCTATCCGTTCACCCAAATTCAAATTGTATTAAATTTAGTACCATTTAGTACTTTTCGTACACTTATATTACCTATTTCCAAAAACCTCCCTTTCTTAGTCACCATCAGTGAACCTCATTCCAAATTTCAGGATTTCAGTTCTATCCGTTCACCCAAATTGTACTAAATTTAGTACCATTTAGTACTTTTCGTACACGTTTAGTTCGAATTTCCAAAAACCCTTCGGTACATCTTTCTTACACCTCATCCGTGACCCTCATACCAAATTTCAAATTCTTGCTCTTCCTATTTGCTCAATACAAAGGGTACCTTTAGGTATTTTAGTATTAGTATTTTAGTATTACTACAGATGGAATATTGGAATATAAAAGCGAGACTTTGCACAAAATAACAATGTTTTTAGAATACGCAGATTATGACAATATAATGGGTCTGCATTGTGAACTGTAATTACCGCCATTGGAAATATATTACGGGTTTACCAAATTCACGGTATCAATGAGCAAGACGATCAGTATACGAAATGTTGTAAACCATGTAAAATCTTCTTACTTTATTCTTATTATGTCTGCGATGAAAACAAAAACATAATCTCATTAGAAATAATTTAAGCCAATTTGCTCTGTAAACCAGAGACTAAATATTTCTTCATCTCCCCTCCTTGCTTAACATATTTTATAGCATCATCGTATAATGCGAACAATTTGATGTCGGTTAAGTGGCAATTGCTTTGATTCCAGCTGTCATCCAGCTGGTATAACAGCTTATTTTATTTGCCAACGTTTTGTCACCAATGAATTAAAGCTTGGCGAAGAAACATCAATAAAAGTCAGGGATAGATCAACAAAGAAATAAATTGTATATGACCATGTAAGTTCTTAGTGGAATAGTTCGGAGTGTTACTTGCTATACTTGCAGCAATCAATCCCACAGAATATTATGTGGTGTGCAATGGAAAAAGTAACCGAACGGAAAGTAGCAAGCAGTTGAATAAATTTTCGACTGTTGACCTCGGTATTGTTAACTTAATGTGGAGACACAAATTAATGTAAATCACAGAAGCCTTAAAAAAGTCTTTTAAGCGGTAAACGTAGAAAATTTGTAATAAAATAAAATAAAATAAAATAAAATAAAATAAAATAAAATAAAATAAAATAAAATAAAATAAAATAAAATAAAATAAAATAAAATAAAATAAAATAAAATAAAATAAAATAAAATAAAATAAAATAAAATAAAATAAAATAAAATAAAATAAAATAAAATAAAATAAAATAAAATAAAATAAAATAAAATAAAATAAAATAAAATAAAATAAAATAAAATAAAATAAAATAAAATAAAATAAAATAAAATAAAATAAAATAAAATAAAATAAAATAAAATAAAATAAAATAAAATAAAATAAAATAAAATAAAATAAAATAAAATAAAATAAAATAAAATAAAATAAAATAAAATAAAATAAAATAAAATAAAATAAAATAAAATAAAATAAAATAAAATAAAATAAAATAAAATAAAATAAAATAAAATAAAATAAAATAAAATAAAATAAAATAAAATAAAATAAAATAAAATAAAATAAAATAAAATAAAATAAAATAAAATAAAATAAAATAAAATAAAATAAAATAAAATAAAATAAAATAAAATAAAATAAAATAAAATAAAATAAAATAAAATAAAATAAAATAAAATAAAATAAAATAAAATAAAATAAAATAAAATAAAATAAAATAAAATAAAATAAAATAAAATAAAATAAAATAAAATAAAATAAAATAAAATAAAATAAAATAAAATAAAATAAAATAAAATAAAATAAAATAAAATAAAATAAAATAAAATAAAATAAAATAAAATAAAATAAAATAAAATAAAATAAAATAAAATAAAATAAAATAAAATAAAATAAAATAAAATAAAATAAAATAAAATAAAATAAAATAAAATAAAATAAAATAAAATAAAATAAAATAAAATAAAATAAAATAAAATAAAATAAAATAAAATAAAATAAAATAAAATAAAATAAAATAAAATAAAATAAAATAAAATAAAATAAAATAAAATAAAATAAAATAAAATAAAATAAAATAAAATAAAATAAAATAAAATAAAATAAAATAAAATAAAATAAAATAAAATAAAAACATTTTTTTAAGAACATAAGAAGCAACGAAAGACTGAAGGAAAAATTATCGTATTACCGGAAATTCAATGGAATGGAATAATCTTTATTTAGTAGGCTTAAGTTTTTTCATTCGTGCAACTGGAAATAACTTTGAGATTTTTGGGCAGGATATAATCCGTTGCAGCAAATGGAACAGATAAGACAGTCAGATACGTCTAAATTTGATGACGTGGTGGTAAGCCTCATTTTGTGATTGGCCACCGAAACTGTAAATGTAGCATTAAACAAGTAAAGAAGAATCAGTCGACTTTGCCGAAAGAGGTATACCCTAGCCTGTGTGAATTTAAACACCTTTTTCCCAAAAAAAAAAAAAAAAAAACGGATATATTTAGGCAAAGATATGGATTAAATGGATATAATCTCAAAAGCTTTGCGGGGGAGGTACCTAAAGGAATGGACTGACATATTCCATTTTGGAAGTGTGTCTTATTTTGGGAGTCATTACGGTCGACCATTATATCAGGAAGCATGGACTTGCCCACGAAAAACAGGACTACTAGGAAAAACTTCCTTAAAAATTTCCATAGGATTCTCGCACGGACCCTAAACCGCACTTAAACAAAAATGTTGATCATTTGTGTGGTATCCTAAGGAATGGACAGATAGGGGCCACTTTTGAACATAAACTAAGTTTTTACCAAATATTTCGACATCCAAAGTTTGGACCAAATCGGTTGCTCCGTTTATGAGATGTTGCGCTTAGCATTTTAGCGAATATTTTTGAACTTTTGTGGGGGAGGTATCCGAAGGAATGGACTTACAAGCACCATCTTCGAATTTCATTTAATATTCTTAGAAATATTACGATATGTAAAGTGTGGGCCAACACAGTATTCGGTTCGGGAGTTGTCGTGGGCACCAGCTACTGCACATGCTGGCCGTAGGGTTTTTTTTACAGTTTTCGGGCCATTTTCTCAAAAAGTATGGACTTGCCACTGAAAAAACTTGTACCATCGTAATAGGGGCCTTGAGTGCAAACTGTTGCAAGAAAATCAAAACCATTCATAGGAGGTCATAAACGGCACTTTTCCCGAAATTGTCTTATCTATGTATCGTAGAAATATTACGATGTGCAAAGTATGGACCAAATCGGTTACTGCCTTCGAGATTTATAGTGCGCACTATTTTACCAAAATGTTTTGAATTAATGTGTCACTTTGAGCAAAATATTACGATTGTCACATTTTAGATAGAATCGATTTATCCGTACGAGAGTTATCGCCCGCTCGATCCACAACACATGGTGCCAAAGCGGATTTTTACAGCTTTGAGTCCATTTTTCTAGAAGTATGGACTTACCCCTGAAAAAAATGTTCAACGTCGTAATGGGGGAAGCGAATACAAGTTGTTAAAAAAAATCAAACGGATTCGAGTGGAGGTCTTAAACTGCACTTTTCCGAAATTTTGTGTGGGAGGTACCTGAAGGATTGGACCGATATGTCTCGTAGAAAGATTACGTTGCCCAAAGTAATGGCCAATACGGTTACTACCATCGAGAGTGATCAGAATTTTAGCGAAATATTCTGAACTTTTGTGGGGGGATACCCAAAGGAGAGGACAGAAAGGTTTCATCTTCGAACTTGAACTAAGATTGGACAAAATATTACGAATTTCAAATTTTGTACCCGATAGGTTGTTTCGGTCGAGAGTTATCGTGCACACCAGCCAGACAGACATCCAGGCAGACGGACGGACATGGCTAAATCGACTCCAAACTGTCTGAAACACATTTGGTCCAAACATATTTGGGGTCTAAAACCACTATTTCGATGAGGCATATTTTGCCCGTATGAAAGTGCATATACCTGTACTGAGGGTATAAAAATAAAGAGGGGAAGAAAAAGCAAAAAAGAAAAAGAAACAATGTAATTATTATCTTGAGAATTATACAAAAACAACAAGAAACAAGCTTTTACAATTATTAAATGGTGACGGTAGATAGAGATAAAGAAAACAGAAAAAGAAAATAGCAGATTTTGAATGAAAATATTTATTTTGGACCAAAATTATAATTTCATTATGATGGGGTGTTCTTAAGTATATTATTCTTAATGATGAGATCTCTCAAATAAAACGCTTGCATTGCAATTAAAAATGGTTTGAAGATTAAATGGCAATAAAAAACAGGCGTTTTGTTTAAGAGGTCCCATCATGAAGAAAATATACCTATTGAGACTAAGAGAAAAATTATTTTCTAGTTTTTAGTGCATTTATAAATAAAACACTGTAACTTAGTTATTTTAATTATTTATTTTTTATTTATAGTTATTATTTTTAATTTTTAAGAGATTGCACAGTGGATCCACTTATATGGAGAAAGTGGCCAAAAATATTTCCCGTGTAAATATCAAGCTATTGCGCTGGTTACAGCTTTGTGCTGCTGCGAAGAGTGTTTTAAGAAACCACGAGCGTAACATTCTCCCCCCTTTCCCCTCTGGAGGGGGTATATGGTAAGAATTGTTTTATGATGTTAATATAAAATTACATGAACAAAGATCCCGATTATCTTGTGATGCAAAAATAGGCTTGGGGAAACAAAACAATCTCAAAAATAACATAAAATCCAACCAATTTAGCGGTTTAAAAAAATCAAAATTTTTGTCTGAAAATTGGTAAAATTTTTAATATATATATATAGATTTAATATAGCGTTTTTCCTGGAAGGCACGCACCGCCAACGTAAGACAAATTTGGAAGAAGATTTCTTCGTTTTGCCACTGCTACCAATTATGTCAGATAACAGAGTTATACGCTAATATATCCATATAAACCCTATTCTATGGCAGCTTTAGTCAGCGTCCCACCATTTATAGTCTGGCACTAGATGGCAGCTGATTTTAATACTGAATAATCTTAAACCTATGAACTACTTTGGAAAATTATTCCAAAGGTGGGCACTGGTGGGCATCATGACTAAAACCTTAGGTCAAATTTAAGTATATGATCGAATTGGCATTACAAAATACACTATGAAAATATGAAGCTAATTAGAATTCCACAACACGCTAAAACACTATTTTTTAATGAAAATTAAGCTATTACCTCTCCCTTCAATATTCACTATAATATTTTGCTCTATGTATTAGTTTCGCGATATTTTGAATATATTTACTTGCACTTAAAATATAGGTTGTACTCACAACAAAAAATATTAGTAAAATGTTCCGACTTTTGAATCTATTCTTAAGAAGATCGCGTTCGAATGAAATAAAAATTAATATATTTTTAAAAAGGTCCATGTCATAGCTGTCAGAGTTGCCAGATGTTGTGCCAAAATTTTGACATTCATTATTTTATTTTTGGCCAATGGGTGGATCCACTGTGGATTGTAAAAAGTTAAATAATGAAAATGTTCCTAGAGAAAGTTTCATTGGTTTTTTTGGTTAACAGCAAAATTTTCACAATTTAAAATGTTTTCAGTAGTGAGTTACCGATAAAAATCGATAGGATTTTACGACTGCTTTTTATTCTTCCCTAACTTGCCGAAAAATATCGTATTTTTCCGAAATTATAAGCATTTTAATTTTACCGACATTTGTCGGTAACACAAAAAATGAGTTAGAGAATCGCACTGCAGGATACAATATAACTTTTTTAATAAAAATCAAAATTGACAAATAAGTTATTTCGAGTTTGGAAAGCCACCATGGTGTAGTAGTAAGATGTATGTTCGGCCCTGTACATCTCTATGGTTTCTGTTATACTAACTCAGATGGAATCTGTCATATTCAGTTTTTTTGATCCAAAGAGGAAATTTAATGATATTGATGATAATAAGTTTAGGGGCCAACATATTTGGTGTGCCATGTTTGTCAGAATCACAACTACCTTCGTCAATGTTCATCTGCTACCATTCTCTTAGGATTGCATGCAACATCTAAATAAGTAGTTTTTCCATAAAAATACTTTTATGAGTTTGTATTAAATGTAATTTTCTATTTTTTCCTACGAGGACGTTTTCATATGTAAAGAGAACATTTTCTCTTAGATAAATGACATCTGGTGTATTTGTTCTTAAGAATATTTCCAAAAATCGAAACATTTGACTATTTTTTTTTTTTTGTAGTGAGTACAACTTACAAATTACGTACAGGTAAATATATTCAAAAAGCGCAAAACTAATATGTATTGGAAAATATTATATTAGATTTTAAAGGAGGAGGTAATGGCTTATAATTGTGTTTTAAAGTGTTGTCGAATTCCAGTCAGCTGTATGTTTTCTTAGTGTATTTTGTAATGTTAATTCGATCATATACTTAAAATTTGCCAAAGGTTTTAATCATGATGCCCACCAGTGTCCAACTCGGGAATAATCTTCCATTGTAGGTCATGGGTTCAAGATTATCCAGTAATAATATCAGCTGTCATCTAGTAACAGACTTTAAATAGTGGGCCACAGACTAAAACTGCTCTAGAATATGGTTTCTATGGATATATTAGGGTATACATCTGTTTTCTGAACACCTACATACATTAACATAATTTGCATCAACGGAAAGGTCAAGAAGTTTTCTTCCAAATACGATTTACGTGGGCGTTACAGTCGTTCCGGATGAAGGCAATAAGATCTATATTAAAATTTTTACCAATTTTTATACCCTCAGCCTTTAGGTTAACGAGGATAGGACCAAAAATGTGCCCCATGGAAATAACGGTTTTAGACCCCAAGTATGTTTGGACGAAATTCGTATCAGGCAATTTGTGGCCGATTTAGCCATGTCCGTCCAAACTATCAACTCATTCTATCCAAATTTTGGGTATGGTAATATTTTGTCCAAATTTAGTTTTAGTTCGAAGATGGGCCACTCCTTCGGGTACCTCCCCCACAAAAGTTCAACATTTTTCTGTAAAATTATGTGAACGATAACTCCGAAGGGAGCAATCGATTTGGCCCAAACTTTGATAACCGTATTTTTCCTTCCAGATATAGATTGGGATGTATTTTAAATTAGGTGTGAGCTTTATGCCAGAAAAGAAGCTTGCAATTTTAAATGATGATCAGCTAGTTTTTAGCGGGTGAAATAGACCGAAATTTTTGTGTGAACATTGGAAACAAATTTTAATATATTTCTTATATTTGTATCCCTGGTAGACACATTTCGCCCACGTGAGTTATTTTTTAAAAAGACGATCTCTCGACCTTTCCATAGATGCCAATTATGTTGATGTACGTGCTCTAATAACAGAGTTACAGCCTAGTATATACACATATTCCACAGTTGTAATTATGTGTATAGTAACCATAACCATGCTAGAGTTCGCAGCTATAGTTTAATACTGACAACTTTCTACGCGAGGTTGAAATTTTTGTGGACGAAGATGCCAAAAATTTTGGGTAATGAGCGGATAGTGCTTAGCGGGTGAACTTTTGTGGGAAACATATCCAAATTAAATTTTTGGTCTATATTTTATTTCTAGGACCCTATATCGCAGTCTATGAAAATAAACTTGAAACCAAACATGAATATAGCGTTTAGATAACTGAACTACTACCTAACATATAAGTGTTTTTTTATTGTTGTTATTTTGTCATATAGAGCTACATTTACATTCCATGTTACAAAATGTCGCAATCATGATAGAAAAGTCTTCAAATCATGAAAGAAGGATTCCCAGGTTTTAAATTGAAGTTCTTGTGATACCTTTGGTAAAAAGTAATGTAATAGTACCTCGAAATATTGGTCTTCTTTCATTGATCGATTCAATAAAAATCACCGAAAACTATTTCTAAAATTCTTTTGATATTTGTTTATACCCTCAACATTTAGACAACGAAATTATCGAAATAATGATTTTAGACTCCAAGTATGTTTGGACGAAATCCATTTCAGATAATTTGGAGTCGATTTACCCATGTTCGTCCGTCTGTCTGGCTGGCTGGTGAGCACGATAACTCTCGAAGAATCAACCTATTTGTTTCAAATTTTAGGTATCGTAAATTTTGTCCAAACTTAGTTTATGTTCGAAGATGGGCCATATCTATTTATCCCTTCCGTTAATTACCCCCATAATAGTTCAAACTTTTTCGCTAGATTATTCGCACGATAGTAACAGAAGGGACTAACCGAATTGTTCCAAACTAGGGATGTGGAAATATTACATCAATGCATATATCAGATTCAAATATGGACCATATCGGCCCACTGCTTTGGGAAAAGTATACTTTAAGAGATCTTCTCGAACCGTTTCGAATTTATTTGAAACATGTTCGCCTTGCGGTCCCTTTTACGACGGTGCATTTTTTTAGGGCAAGTCCATATCCTCTGAGACGACGCCAACTAAACTGACTAGTGTCTAAGATATCCCTAGAAGCTTGGCACAATTACCAAGGTAGTGGTGCCACACCAGCTGTTCGAATATGAAGTGTCAAATCCCATTGTAAAAAAATTATTTTTGTTGTAATTTCCGCAACAACATAAAGAAAATTTTGAAATAACATATGACAAATACGTCGATGGCACTAACTGTTCGATATGCCTCGAAGGGAAAAACCGATTTGGTCTTAACTTTATACATCGTTTTTTTTCTTAGAGACTTGGATTACGTCCGAATATGTAATACAACGGAACACTACTTCGGTTGCGTGCCGCACAAATTTTGGAGAGAGTCGCCTCGGATTGTTTCAATTTTTTTGCATTTTTATTCTTTGTGACCCTTGTTACGATAGTACAATTTTTTTGGGTGTCAAAGTCCCAAAATTAAAAAAATAGAGACGTTATAAGTCTTGAGTTTACTTATTTATTTTCTATATACTTTCTTACTTGCCTGACAAAATGTTGGTCCATTTAACCAGCTAAATTCGTTGGATTTTATGTTGTTTTGGAGTGGCAGTGGGTAAATACCCGGTAAATTGGGTAAATACCCATTTGTGGATATTTATTTTATTGTATCGCCAATACAACTTCTTACACTCTATCCCTGGGTAAAGTTTGTGAAATCGTTTCAGAATGGAGAGTTTTATAATACTTTAAACAAGTGGGTAAATACTTGGTTAAATACCGGAATATTTACCCAAATGTTGGGTAGGCTGACAAAATTTGGCTCATAGGTCCTTATATGGGAGCTACGTTGACAAATTTTTGCAAGGATATTTTATACTCATTGAGGACTCACTGCGCCAAATTACAGCCAATTTGGTTGTAAAATGTGGCTAATAGGTGAAAACTACCTTTAATCGGGAGGTTCGGCTATATGGGGCTATATCAAAACATGGACCTACGGACTCCATTTTCAATACCTTGAATACTATTGATATAGGAAAGTTTTGAACCAAATTTTGTCAGCCTACGTCAAGTGCTTCGACAGTGAAAGAATTTTTACCCAATATTTGGGTAAATACTCGGGTATTTACCCAAGTATTCACCCACTTGTTTAAAGTATTTTAAAACTGTCCATTTTGAAACGATTTCACAACCTATACCCAAGAATTGGGTGTAAGATGTTGTATTGGCGATTCAATATAAGTAAATACCATCTCTATTTTGGAGATTATTTTGTTTCCACTGTGCAGGTGTCAAATATTATTTTTTTAGTAATAAAAAAATTAATAAAATTTATATAAAGTTTGTGTATATTAAGATTGGATTATTATTATTATATTATTTATTATTATTTATTAATAGATTTTCACTTAACATATTTACATAATATTTTAATACTATAATCTATATAATCTATATTAGGCTAGCATAATGCTGTAAGCCATTACACGATAATTCTATTTATAACTGCAGTTTAATAAGTTGCAAAATTTATATGATTACATATTTCAATGTAGAAAGCATGTTGTTCATTCATTATTTAAGAGTTAAATTCATTTATTATTAGAGATCTATATCTTATACAATCTTCTAGATAATTATATGGAGATACGTTATTGTAGCCATTTAGTATTTTACAAACTTCATTTAGAGTGAGGATATTTTGGCCAAAATATTTGAGTCTGAAACCTCTGTATATGGGACAGACACCAATAAAATGTAAAGTGTCTTCAGGAATATTCATGTTGCATATGGGACAATTTACATTATTGTAATTTCCAAAACATCTGGCGTTTAGATTAAGTAATCCACATCTTGCCTTAATTATTAAACTGACCGCTCTTGCTGTAAGTTTGGTTGCATGTAGTGGAGGCAAGTTATAATTCAATAGACGGTACAAATCATGATGTTGTGAGTTTAATGCATTTGTAAAGAAATCTTGGCGTTCTTTGGTAACAAGTAATTCTATAATTTCTTTTGAATATAAACAAATTGGTAAACTGCTATCAAGAGGAGAGTAGTTCAGATTAGAGCAGATATTAGTCCAATCATTTGCCCAGCTTATTTTTTGAGTTATGATTGCCTCAGCCAAAATTCGAGGAAGTCTTTGCTGGTTAAGCCCTAGTACTTTATTTATATAATCGAAATGAAGCTTTAATGTGGAGATAAATAGTGTACTCCAACCAGTTTCGATATAAAGAACATAGTTCGGTGTATTGTCTGGGAGGAACAGAGTCTTCTTGATGAAGAAACGAAATAGCTTTTCAACTTCATCATATCGTTTGCAACCCCAAATTTGAGCAGCATAAAACATTATAGACTTTGAGCAAGCATCAAATATTTTTAACTTATTAACTTGTGAGATTTGTTTATGTGAAAAATACTTAGACCATGTAGCGTTAATTGCTATCTTTGAAGATGAAAGTTTATTTTGTATGTGTTTGTTGAAAGATAAGTTAAAGGATAAATCTACTCCAAGATATTTGTAGTTATTAACTATTTCAATTTCCTCGTCGCCAAAGTGCCATTGAAGGCTCCTAGATATTCTTCCACTTTTACGGAAAATCAGCACTTTTGATTTAGAAAGGTTGACTTTTAAACTCCACAATTCACAATAATTCCTTAGTACATCTATCATTTCTTGAAGTTCTTTAGGGGTATTTGACAATATAACGATGTCGTCTGCATATAATAAAATTTTTATATTTGTGTTTGCCACATTTACACCGTGCGGAAGAATATTAGGTAAATCATTTAAAAACAACGAAAACAATAATGGGCTGAGAATACAACCTTGCCTTACACCAGATTCCACAGGAAAAACATCTGAAAAGTTGTTTCCATCCCATATCATGCTATGTGAGTTTGTGTATATAGACTGTAGAATTCTGACGATTTTAGACGATAATCCTATGCTTGAGAGCTTATAGAACAAACTGTTCCTTGGGATTAAGTCAAAGGCCGAAGAGAAATCGACAAAGAAAACGTACGTACGATTGTTTTTGAGATTGTTGAGATTTACAATACTGGTTAGATTGAATATATTGTCAACCGTGGAATATCCCTTTCGAAAACCGGCTTGGAATTCGTTTAACACATTATTTCTGTTAACCCATTCGGAAACTCTATTTAGTAAAATGGTACAGAAGATTTTACATAAGGTATTTATGAGGGATAGTCCTCTATAATTAGTGGCCACGTTCGGATCGCCTTTTTTAAATAGTGGTATCAGTATTGAACTCTTGAAAGATAGTGGAATATCCTCGCGAAGAAATATTCTATTGAATAGTGTTAGTAAAGAGTTACGCAAACATGTGGGTGCAAATTTATAGTATTCATATGGGATACCATCTTCGCCAGGAGATTTGTTCAATTTCAGGTTCCTCAAAACTGTGTGAAGTTCCCATATTTCCAATGGGGAATCCAGAATAGGGTCAATCCAGTAAGGTTGGCACCAAATTATTTTTTGAGCATCATCTGTGCTTAGTAACAATGTTTCAAAATGAGACTTGAAATCATTGGCATTCAGTGTACTTTTAGGAATGACATTACGATTTTTCAAGGAATTGGAAAGATTCCACCAATCTTTGCTACAACTTACTGAATCCAACCGTTTTAGATTTTTATTGTATGATTCTAACTTTTTCTTTTTACAGATGTTTTGAAATTTAGCTCTTGATATGTAATATCTTGTTCTATTTGTAGGGCTATGGTTTTCTCTGTATAACTTTAAGTTTTTACGCATAACTGTTCTCAGGCGGTAGCAGCTCCAGTCGAACCAGATCTGTTTAGGTTCAAAGAACTTTTTACTACAGGGTTTAACATATGCAAGTTTTACTGTTTCTGTCACCGAATTTACCATGTAGTCCACAGATGCGTTATTTTGAAATGGTTGTTCATTAAAAATTGTTTCAAGATTCTGTTTGTATTGGTCATTGTACTTATGTTTCCAATATAGTCTTTCTAGATTTCTCTGGGGATTTTGATTATGTATGTAAAGAGGAATCTTGATATTAAGACATAGTGGCATATGGTCAGAGAAAGGTTCAGAACCTATCTGGAAGTTATTGATGTAGTTTAGAAAATTCAATGAACAAAAACAGTAGTCTATAACTGAACTACCCATAACTCCACAGAAACTGTAATCTCCATTCTCGTCTCCCATTGCTCTGCCGTTAACAATGATTCCACCAATATCTTCCACAATGTTTAATAGTTTTCTACCTTGTGCATTAATAGTTTTGTCTTTAGATGATCTGCGTTCTTTAATAAGAGGTAGATCGCGTAAGATGTTTTGATCTAAAATCTGCTCTTCACCAATACGTGCGTTGAAATCTCCAATAATGCAGTAATTATTTGGGCTAAGACTTTGTAAAAAGGCTTCAAACTTCTCAACATCATTTTTCCAACTTGTACAATTTAAGTATACTGGTATAAAATAAAACAATTTACCATTAAAAATGGCAGACAGTAAGATAAACTCGTGAATTTTTACAAATTTCAAATTAAATTTCTCTTTTATATCTTTTTTATAACCAAACAAACAACCACCCTTAGCTCGACCAGCTCTGTATATTTTTCTAGCATCAACCCATTGAATGCAGTAGTTGTGGAAGAAAGGTGAAAACTTGTTTTGCTTATTTTGCTCAACATGAGTTTCGAATAGGAAAAATATTTCAAATTTATTCAAATAAGTGATAAAGTTGCCATAGTTTAAGGAGTTTTGTAAATTAGCAACATTGTAAGATACTAAATGGCATAGTTCGTACTGCTATTGTGACTTATTTCTAACAGTTTGTTCATTAAATGTAATATCATAAGTTCGAACAGTATCAGATAGTATGTCTGCTATAAATTTGGCATCATGCTCGGATTGGGCCACAATTTTACCGTTTGACCAGGTGAATTTCCTGTCATTAATGTAGATACAGAACTCGCCAAGACGAAACTTTAATTCCTTTTTATGAGATATAACTTTACTAATTTGTCTGAGGTGATAGCGTGTGTTTTGCTCCTCGTAGGTGTAGTCTCTCTGAATGAATATTTTTTGTTCAACTAACTTCCCTTTTGCATTCAGAATTGTTTGTACTTGGCTAGCAGTGTCTAAAGAAAATATGGTAGACTTCCCCGATGACAAAACTTTAGTACGAGATATATTGATATTAATGTCGGCACTAATCTCTTTCTTGCAGATGTCCAAAAACTTATTTTTTGCTGTCTGAGGTTCAGTGCAGAACAGACCACTCACTATGATGTTTGTAGAACGTGACTTGCGATCTATAATCTCCAGGCGGTTAGATAATTTTTTAATGTCATCTTTCAGTTTGATATTTTCCTCCTTGAGATGATCAATTTCTGTTCTGAGTGCGTTTATGTCTTCCTTCTTGGCAACCTCTCTCAGCTTATCGTCCAACACTTCTGATAATTTATTCCAAGAAAACACGTCTTGTTGTGGATTAGACATGTTTTTAAAAGAAGAGTGTTTTTTTGGTGTACTTTGAATTTGTTCTGGCGACGTTGATGATAACGTTCGTTTATTACTCATTTACAGAGAAAATGTATGTAGTGTGAACACTGTGTTAGTTTTGACTTTAAGTAATCGAAATCGGTTTGCTTGTTATCGATTATGTTAGTCAGCTGTTAACCGCAAGTTCGTTAGAGCAGTATCAATGTTTATTTATATTTATTCCGTAGTGTTTGTGTTTAGAAAAATCCTTCCAGTATTTTTGTGAATAATATGACAAAAATCGTTTAAAAAATTGTTAAAAACTGCTCACCAGCTATTCGCAGACCAATAACTTCATATTCCATGTATGCAGATGAAGAAAATTGAAGCAATAAATGCAGCAGGAACTTGACAAATGTTCTGGAATTGGGTTTGTTTACAACAAAACTTCAGCGGCTTAGAAACACGACCGGTTGCACAGAATATGATTTGGATTTATGAAGAATTTAGGAACTCATTGATAAATGTTTATATACATATGTTCTAGTGTTTAATATGTTTAGCTGTATGATGTAGTAAAACCATAAATTTATGGAAGTGCTTGTTAAAAAAATTATCATAAATGCTTAATTTTCGATACATTCCATTGTGCAACTTAAAGCACCTACAAAGATATTTATAAAAGGCATTGACTCTGGTAGGTAAGCTTTTGTTCTTATGTTACCAACACAAATTTCAAGCAAAAATCTTTGGATACGAACAAGCCCTACAAAGTGCCCTCGACAAAGTGTAAAACAAATGAAATCACAAAACAAAAAGCTGACACAGCATGGAACCAGACAAAAGCAACAACTACAAGCATTTGCTACAATGATATCTCACTCTCCATGGATACTAATGAAAACAAAACCATCCTTAGGCAACGAAATTGGTAGTAATGCCAATACCTGCAAACGACAGTATGTATTCTATTTAGCAGGATAAAAATGGTATGTGTTTGCCCGAAATATATATGTATACAAAGGAGAACATAACAATAGGATCTTAAAATAAGTCGGGCTCATACCATCATATACCTTGATATTTTATTTTTGCATCTTTCTTTGATGCTTTCATCTTTAAGATTTTATTTTGGCACTTTGCCGTATCCTTGGGTTATTATACCCTACACCAAAATGTGGAAAGGGTATTATAAGTTTATAAGTTTTTTTCTTTTCCGAAAATTCATCTGCGAAATATTTGTCGTAGACCCACTACGCGGTATACCAAAATTAATGTTTAAAAAAAATAGTGGAATAAACACTTAAATGGAATACACGTTATTTTAGTCACTAATAGACAAAAACTCGTTCATTCCTGCTACCGGAGAGATATTTCCAAACGTTTGATTTTGTCGCTGAAAATGTTCCTATACTTTCCTATAACGTAGCTGTTGGACAGGACAATTTAATACGTTATATTCGTAGCTAAACATCTTTATAAAGAGACTATTTGATCTTAAAATTCATGAAAATGTACATTATAGGGAGTTTTGTTAAAGATATGTTCTACCGCATCCAACAATTTACATTTTATAAGTATAAGTTTGCATGCGGTTGTTTCGCTTGTTGACAATTTTTATTTTTCTTTTGCAAGTGTATCAAAAATATGTGAACACGATTCAAGGGTTGACAAAAACATAAATCAACCATTTGTTGTACCTCCGTGAAGTGCCTACCGCAACGCCTTCTTTTATTTGTGGGAATGTTTATTTAATAGTACAACGCCCCTAAGAGAAAATTAATCCTTTTAAACCTTTAAATTCTTCTCGAAAATGTTCACACTATATACTTAAAAGAAATTTTAAAATGACAGTCTTTTTTGTGGATGTTGTTGTTTAGCACAACAATAATATATATTTGTCATCAAATTGTGTATATTTTTAACCCTAAAACAACAATGATTTCTTAAAAGTATCAGGTGAAATGGTTAAATGCCTGTTTATAAAGGACTAAAAAAACAGATACTTATTTTGAGAAAGTTGTTGTAGTTTTTATGTATAACTTTAATTGTTGTAGGAAGAAGAAGGCGCATAAATATAAGTGCAAAAAATAATAATAATAATATTCAGTGTGTTCGTTTACTCAAAATTTTTACAAATTGTTACTGGATGTTGTTCGTTTACTCTTCAGTACAATGCAAAAGACCTTAGCCGATTACAAGAAGTTACTGAACTTGTACCAATTTGTACGAATTGTTGAGTAAACGAACACACCTATTGTCAGCTGATTTGATCAGTAACACCAGTACATATATAACAAGTAAGCAAAGGCTATAGTCGGCCGGAGCCGACCACGTGATACCCTACACCACAACCTGTAGGAATTAGCTATGTACAACCGCCTTGCGATATTTCCTGAGTATTTCAGCCATGAAAAACGTCTCTACAAGTGACAACTTAGGACACGCCGTTCGGACTCGGGGATAAAAACTAGGTCACATACACTCCGGCTCATCTGAATAGAACCAACCAATATTTGTCTACAAATACCGTTATATCTGACGAAAGGAGAGCAATTGTAAATTATAATTTTGTGGACATGTAGAGTATATAGTAGCCGATATTTTCAATACCTAACATGTTTCACATATGCGTTATAATGGTACTTTTTACACGCTTTATGAAAAAATGTCAAAATATTAGCATGTTTTAATGGTTCACCAGGATAGAACCACCCTAAGAATTTACACAAATCCTTTGTTAGATTTGGTAAACTTTAACAGAAAACTATTTATAATTATAAATAAATGCCGTTAGTGTTGATTGCCAACAAATAGTGTGCAAAAATTTTTATTAGGGTCTTAAAATTTGATGAAAATCGATGCTTAGAGCTGCAAAAAATATTTTAATGAAGAAATCGGCAGAAACAATTTATAAACTCAAAATTGTATACTGAATTATGTTCAAAATGTTATATTCTACAATAAAATTACAAAAAAGTCACATTCGATAGGTTTATGAGTCCGAAACAGAGGAAATATGGCAAAGATAACACAAATTTCTACCTTTCCAATCCAAAAATTGATTTTTATCTCAGGAAAGTGAATGCAAATCGATGGGTTCCACCCAGTTTCGTTGGCTATGGACATCTACAGATCCACAAAATAAAGAAAATCCTACCGCCGAACGCTTCATGTCAACATAAAGGGCTTTGATTTAGAAGATATCGCATGACATGAAAAGCACAGAAACATAGGCGCTCTTTTTGTGTAATTACGGATCAGAAATATTTTTCCGGTACTTATACTATGAGTAAAAGATGTGTGAACATTATAACCATCAAAATAAACCCCTTCCTTTCGAAAAAATTAACACCTGCCTTCCTCTATCGCTAAGTTGTTTCTTCACATCAAATGTCTTAGAAACTGTTGAAACTCCAAGGACTTGATGGTGACATGGAGCATTTGGCGGTGGGATTTTCTTTATTTTTTGGACCTGTAGATGTCTACAGCCAACGAAACTGGGTGGAACCCGTCGATTCCCAGCAAAAAGTTTGTTAATGATATGTACAAGTGATCTGGAAGTGCATCAAATTATGCATTTTCACTCATGATTTTTAAGGAGAGCGTGACTACTGAAAGAGGCACTCCATTGCACTGCATTTTAACTGACCCTTTGGCACTGCATTTTAACTGACCCTCTGGCACTGCATTTTAACTGACCCTTTGGCATTGCATTTTAACTAAACCTTTGGGGCAGAATAGGATGCACTCCAAAGCACGTGTTTTGATAGAGGCATTCTGCGGAATGTGTGCACCGTTACAAAATATCCCAAAACAAATAAAATGCATTTATTATTTGAGTAAAACAAAAATATTAAGAACTTTATTACATTAACACAAATTATGGAAATTCTCCATTGAATTCAATCGCAACCATGCGTGTTTCCTCCGCTCTCCATTTAATCCAAGCTGAACTGTTTTTGTTTCATCTGCTAAATGGGTTGTCTTCCCATCACCAGTTAAGTTTTCGACATGTACTCCAACAGCACTCCATTCGGAAATTTTCTTCTCGTGAGTTACCGGAAAAATGTTCATAAATTAAACATTATTTAGTTTGTATTAACAAATGTTGGGAAATGTTAACATGCTTATTTCTTTTTGTAAAATGTATACCACTGCCGGTAGAGATGTCCAAACTGATTTATGTACTTGTAGGGATCTCTAACAACTGATAATAAAATGTAGCGAACGGAGTGCCTTTTTCACGACTCCGTTTGGACTGCATCCGGATGCTGTTAAATTGTGAGGAATTGGAGTGCCTTTTTCACGACTCCGTTTGAATTGCATCAAAACAAGCCGTGAAAGAACTAGTCCACATTACACTACTTCCAATTTATTTTGCTGGGTATATACTCAACATGTCCACAAAATTATAATCTACAATTCCTCTCCTTTCGTCAGATATAACGGTATTTGTAAACAAATATTGATTGGTTCTAATCAGATGAACCGGAGTGTATCAATAACTTAATATGAATCCATTGATGTAAGAGAAGCCTCCCTTGTCTTTACTGGGATGTTTGTGGAAAAATATGTAAATTATACATTTCTAAAAAATATTCGAAAATTGGAAAATTCACATTGATTAGCCCCTAATGCTACATCTTCAAATTGCCTTTGAATGTAAAGTTCCTTTTGGGAATACACCTAAAATAAATAAATAAATAAATATATATCAAGCTTTTTGTAGAAAATTAACTTATGTTGAAACTGAGGTATGGGGTATTGTAACTCGCGATCAGTTTCACTAAACCATAACTTTTGACCGCATTTCGGTAAAATAAACTGTTTTAGCCCGATTCACCGAGGGGTTTCTTAAAATAATAATTTGAGCGGAAGCTGTGGTCTTACTATTGTAAAAAAATCGGAAAAAATCGTTGAAATAAACGAGTTTCATTATGTTATTTTCCATTTAGCGGTTTTACAACACAATGTAGAGCTTAATGCTCAAAGGAGAAGTTAAAGAGTACACTTTAGAGTTGAAGTTTCTAATGTATGATTTTTTAATATATCCACTGTATCTACCTCAAACGGATGCTGACATTTTGAAACCTAAAAAATGGGGTTTTTTGAATTTTTGCTCTAATCGGGACGCGCAGCTGGATTTCTCTAAAAGCTTATTATTTGATTGTAGTGCTCTCGATTTCGCATTTTTTAATGTATAGCATGAGGGTGTAGCCCTCACAGGATCACAGTAATCTGCGCCCAAACACGAAATTTTTGTGCGTAAATTTTTCTCAAAAACCTATTTTTTTTGTTTAAAATTTACAAACGTCATTCGATTTCCGTGGAAACCCGCGTAAATTTAGTTTTTTTACGTTCTGAACCTAACAAGCCACGAAGCGTAAAAATCCACCCACTAGATCGGCGGATATCATACCCCTCAAATTTCGAAAATTTGCAAAAAATTGTTTTGAAAATATCGCATATTAAAACGCGCTTTGGATATGTCAGTGCTACTTAAATAAATAGATCTATACGCGTGTTTAAACTGCGCGAAAACAGACATTTAAAAACTCTCGTAAATCCAGAGATATAATAGATTTTTTCTAAAAATTGAGTGCGATGCTACATCCACGGTTCTTGATGGATCGCATTGAAACGGCATAGAATGATGTATTTTTTAATGGTGATTATTGAAATCGGATGCGCATAAAATGTAAATGAACTTCGCGGAAATTATGACAATTTTACTGTATTTTGCACCCTTATATGCAGCAGATGCTACATCGTGGCCGCCAAATAGAATTTGACAAACTGTACATCAAATAAAAGGGATTGATTCGCTGTGTTGTAAAATCGGATGCGCATCATGTCATTTTCATAATTACGCGGTTTATATGCGTCTCTAATGTTGTAATATTCAATATAACATTATTTTAACGTTATGCCACAGTTGGAATTCCTTCTGATTTAATATAAGGTTCTAATAATATTATCCAATAGGAAAACTATAAGCGAAAAATTTGTTACAACGGAATATCATCATTATTGCGTGAAATTTTGACGAAATTACCAAAGAACTCAAACATTTTTTCTCCAACTTTTCCTATAAAACTATAAAAAAAATAAAATTAGAATAATATGATTTTAATTTTTTCGTAATATTTTCATAGTATTTTTGCAAATAACATGAATGCTATAGCTCCAACCTTCACAACTTAGGTTTCATTTTATTCCTCAAAATGTCTGGATGCTGTTATAATTTTTTTTATATGTATATTTTTCGTAACTATGAGCGCTATTGTTTCAAAAATATGTTTGTAAATACGTGAAATTATTTAACAAATTTGATTTTTCGCGAACCTATTGAGACTTTGCGATTATTTTTTGCTTCATCGCAAAGGTTACGAATTCAGTTAACGATAATAGGATATAACAGCTAACTATATTAAGCTGCGATTTTTTTAGAATTTTTTCTAATTATCATAATTAAAACGGTCATATCTTTTGCGCGCAACGATCAAAGTTATTAACGAAAACAGATTTGGAATGCTGATTTTTTTCTTAATCTATGTACCAAAAATCATTGATGTAGTATCAAAAATTTTTTTTGATTTTTTTGAAATGGAAAAAACAATTTTAGACTTTTTTCCTGATATGCCATGCAATTTGGTATATTTGATAATTGGGAAACTTTGTGAGCATATATTGTGATATCAAAACTATATTTTATACCGGTAGAAATAAAAAAAATTTTGCATGCAAAAAAATTTATAAATTTCAAAATTTTATTGTTGTAAAATAATTCAGCTAAATCTCGGGTTTTGTTGTTTTTAAATTTTAAAACAACAAGTTTTATTTAAAGTGGGATGTAGTTAAAATTGATTTAATTTCGGGAAAGGCAAAGAATACTAGTTTCGTTCAACGCCACTTGGACTCATCAGTTCTCTTAGTTCTTTGTATTGAAACAAAGAACTCTTCCCCAATTTTATGACGACCAGAGCTCAAGAATAAACGTAACCGACGAATTCGTTTAAATGCGACCCGAGATCTCAACAAAACTGCCAAAAGTGAATCTAAAAATAGACACACAGCACGGTAACGATAGTTTGTTGTTGTTTACAACAAATCATCAAAATTTCTTATGCGTTTCTTTACAATGCAAAGACCATAACAGTGGGAAGTAGTTACTTGGTTTTCATATGCGGCTACGAGATTTTTGAAATGTTTCTGATGAATTCGCATTTAAACGAATTCATCGGTTACGTTTATTCTTGAGCTCTGGTCGTCATAAAATTGGGGAAGAGTTCTTTGTTTCAATACAAAGAACTAAGAGAACTGATGAGTCCAAGTGGCGTTGCTCACTTCGCCAGTTATAATTTGGTCGACTACAATTTTTTGAGCTACTTTAACAAATTATTACGTTTTTTCTCTAAAATAATTTTTATTTTTGGAATTTTGAAACAAAAAGTTAGATTGTTTTGAAGGTTATGTAAACATGTAATGTATGAACAAGTTGTCTAAGAAATATTTAAAATTTTTTTGTTTAAATACTCTTTATGAGAAAAACTTCCAGTAAAATCTGAATAACTCCTTTATCTCTTGTAATAAAGGGTCGAGGAATTCTATAATGAATAAAAAGGTCTTGAGGCTTTAAACTCATTATGTATTCAAAAAATGACGAGTTTATTATTGTGCGGATTGGAAGTGCATGGAATGACATGTTTACTGGAAAAATGTACGATATATCAAGTGTTTTCCGTGGAGTATATCTCTGAACCCAATTAGAAAATTGTTTTACTACCTTAATTTTTTTATTATTTATTTAATGGAGAAAATTTTATTGTTGTGCATCTTAAAGTGCTAATATCTGCTATAAGTAGCATACCCACCTGCATTTTTTTCCTACCATTAACAAAGTTGTAGCTGAAAACAACCGTAAACGAAATTAATGCTCAAACATTGGTTAAATGGTATTAAAATCTGCTGTAATTTCAGCCTTTAGGCTAACGATAAAAATGTACCTCATCGAAATGATGACCTTTGACTCCTCATATCTTTCGACAAAAGCCGCTTCAAATAATTTGGCGTCGATTTAGCCTAGTTTGTTTTTCTGCCTGGCTCGAGCGCATGAGAACTTTCGAACGGATCAATCGAACTTTAAGTCATATTGGTCCATTCCTTTGTCACACAAGACTACAAATTATTTCGCTAAAATGGTGCGCACAATAACTCTCGAAGGTCCAAATCGATTTCTTCGAGACATAGATTAGGTTCGAATATGGATTGTATCGGTTCACTCCTTCAGGTACCTCGCACACAAAATTTCAATATCCGATTTCACCGAAACTTTGAACATCCTAAAATTATTTCCGGACGTACATACGTATATCAAGTACCAAGAGGGTCTATATGCGACAACATCATCGTATACCTCCCTCACAAAATTTCAACATAAGTGCAATTTATGGGCTACTGCTTGCGGTCTTGGTTACAGCGATATTCTATTTTTTCGTGGTAAGTCCATGCTTCCTGACATCTTTTGAACAAAATTGTTTCTTTTTTATTCTGGACGTTTTAGAAAGTACATTTGAAAACGTAGATCTATGCGACTATTGTTTTGCAAGAAGTTTTTATCCCCTATGAACAAAAAGGGCTAAATTAAAATGTGTAAAAAAAACTGTTATATAGTTACCATGTCAAACAAAGCGTGCGCATTAAGTAACATTTTTTGAATAAAGGTTTTCTACATGTTGATATGTATCACAAATGCCGAAATTACAGATACTTCGGTTGGAAAATGTGAATAAAATCTTCAAAATATCCGTACTGTTCTAATAAAACATGGACTGGAATTTAAAATGGGTATTTTTTTGGAAATTCGAACTAAAGATATATTAACACAAAATTTCAATATCCGATTTCACCGAAACTTTGAACATGCTAAAATTATTTCCGGACGTACATACGTATATCAAGTACCAAGAGGGTCTATATGCGACAACATCTTCGGACACCTCCCTCACAAAATTTCAACATAAGTGCAATTTATGGGCTGTTCGAGAATCCATTGGACATTTTGACCAATGCTACTGCTTGCGTTCTTGGTTTCAGCGATATTCTATTTTTCGTGGTAAGTCCATGCTTCCTGACATAACGGTTCAAAAGCCCTAAATCTTACCATGACCAACTAAAATAACGGCTTGACACCATAACTGTCAAGAGGAATGACTTCCAAAATTAGGTCCACTTCCAAAACGGACCATTCTTTCAGGTATTTTCTCCACAAAAGTGCAAAACTTTTGCGCTCTTATCGAAGTCAAACTTATGAACTCAGCATAAGCATTTAATCACAACGCCCACAATCTTGAAGTTTTATACCCAAATATTTTTGTCGGAAAGTTTATACGTCCAAAAAGGCCACGAAATTCTGAAACTCCCTGACTACACAATTTATAGGACAAAGATTTTGGTTATGAAGCCCGTATTCGATCTGTCAACTTACACAGGCTGTCGGCAAACCCGACTGATACTTGTTCACTTGTTTTCGAGAAAACAAAAGTTATGAATTTTCATAAGTTCGCCTCCGCTGTGCCGACAGAAGTCATAGTCCTTGGAAAGTTTTAAATGCCATCGAGTTCATAAACATCTAATCGTACAATTAAGATAGAAATAAGGCGGAACAACAACCATTGGGATGTCAGTAGAGCGATTCTCTAACTCAATTTTTGAGTTACCGACAATTGTCGGTAAAATTAAAATACTTATAATTTCGTAATTACCGATTTTTTCTGTAAGTTAGCGACGAATAAAAAGCAGTCGTAAAGTTATACCGATAGTAAGACTGTTGTCAATTTTTATTGAACTTTTCATATATAATTTTTCGTTTAAATTTTACCGATTTTTGTCGGTAACTCAAAAAATGTGTTAGACAATCGCAGGACTTAGCTAAAATTTTGCCGAAACAGAATGTGGATTTCGTAGTCTCAAACAGTGCTGCGAGTAGAATTCGGAGTCTATGAGTCGTAGTTGGTATCGCCCGACTCCTGATAAAAATGTTTTCTCTTTTTTCTAAATGCCTGTTCCAGAACCTGCAAGAATCTATACAATTTTACTCCTAAAAATGAGTAGATTCTTGCAGTACTGGAACATACCATAAATGTAATTTTCTGAATTTTTTAGTTGGCTTGCATGGACTCTATCACTTCTAGTAAAATAGTAAAGTTTTGGTGTTTTTATGACATAAAAGAATATTATTTTCTAACAATGGTTCGGTACAAGCCCAATCTGCACTCGGGGATTCGATTTATTCTTTTTTTGGAGTTATTGATTTTAATTAATTAATGGTATACTAATAACATTAATAGGTTTTTAGATAGATCTTCTTGTCAGAATCAGTCCTCGTGGTAAAAATGTGTTCAATTGATAACTTAATAAGGCAAAAATAAGACAAAACTTTTTTAATGCGACTGAAGTTAATATGGGATGTATGGATATGTACTTTAAAGAAGAAGAAATACTAAAAATCGTTGAAATAGAATCGAAAATGCCAAATAAGAGCTACTGTGGTTAAAAATTCTGGGATACATTAAAACGTAAACCTATATGGGTAATGTTCATTTGAAAAAAAAATTAGTTATTGCGTCAAATGCGGAGAATTTGGTTAAAATCTTCAAAACACCAGGCGGAATTTTTGTATAGGGACTATACTAAACGTGTTCTGATATGGTTAATTTCAATTCTAAACATCCAAAGACTAATTTATTATACTCTGTTCCAAATTTCAAAGTTATATCTAACATATTGTAAACTCTCTCTAGTGAAATTATATACTTTGTATCAATATTTCATATAAAATCAACTAAAAACCCTTTAAAATAGCTTTATGTAACGCTACAAAACATTTTTTAATTTCATAATTTTTGGTCAAGTTGGGCCCCCCCGAAATGATTTCCTGCGTACGTCCCTGGTAGTTATTATTCCATATGTATACTACTTTGCCGGTACATGCATTCCAGGAATTAAAATATGGACCAAATATAAAATTTGTATATTTTTCATACAAAAGTAATGGTCTATGTCACCCGCTAAATAATATCAGATCATCATGCAAAATTATAGGCATTTTCTTCTACCTAAACTCTTACCTCGTGCAAAATTTCGCGACTATTGAGCTATAAGTGCTACCTCTAGACTGTTAATTACTACACTACAAACAAAAAAACTGGATATATTAGGCTGCAGCTCTGTTATCTGATCACGTACATCAACGTAATCGACATCAGTGCAAAGGTCTTCCAAATATAACTCACGAGAGAAGAATGTGTCTTTCAGGAAGAAAGATATAAGCTGTATATTAAAATTTTCCACAATTTTCACATAAAAGTTCTGGTCTATTTAACCCTCTAAATATTATCTGATTGGCATCTCAAATAGCAAGCTACTTCTTTGACATATACTCTTACCATTTTTAAAATTTCGCGTTGATCGTACTATTATTTCGACCTACAGAGCCGCTACAAAATTGGATAAAAATTATATTTTTGGTCCATTTCACCCGCTAAATATTTCGCGAGCAACTCCAACAGAAATAGGGATCTATTCTGGTCTGAACCCGACATCCATGCAAAATTTCGTGACGATCCGCCATAATTCCGGCCTGGATGGATGGACACACATCTCAAAATCGCTTTATCTCGTCGAGATATGATGATTGGTATACCACATAGGGGGTGTCCGACGAATATTTCGCGGAGTTACATGAATTTTTATCAAAACAAACTTATAATACCCTTTGCACATAGTGGTGTAGGGTATAAAAAATCATAAGTTCTTGCACTATAGATGAAATACGTTTGAAAAATTGAATTTAAAACAAGTGGGAGAGGGCTATAATCGGACGGGGCCGACCATGTTATAGCCTCTACCATTACCTCTGTGCACTTGTTTCCCACCGAATTTCTTTAATATGATTGCTACATATATATTTTTTAGGTTAGAGAAATCGCGGCTCTCATAATATACAGCTGCTCCACTCGGAGACCTTATGGTCCATTGTGTTCTTTCTAGTACTGTGCTGAAAGAGAAATATTTACGGAAAAAAAGCTTCCGCCAGAAATTTGTAGGTATAGATCGACGTTTGATATAGTCCCAAGGAACGGTACCTCCCGAATTTCGGTATTTTAAAGTTTAGCCTCATTGTTTTACCGGACTTGCTAAAATTTGGTATTCAGTCTTCTTGATAAACGAAAGGAAACTAATTGTTCAATTTTACTTAAATACAACTCGTGATGGAGGGTATAACAAGTTCGGCCTGGCCGAATTTATCCAATTTTACAAGCTAAATACTATCAGATCATTATGAACAATTATTGGCACTATCCTTGACCAAAACTATTACCCCGTTCAAACATTTGTCAGCATTGAACTATGTTGAACTTAATCGCATGATTAAGGTTACACTACCCACAATTAAAACTGAGGGATCATTTATTTGTTTGGTACCAATATATTTTTTATGTTAGAACATATTTGTTATGGGTGGAGAGAGGATTTTTGCACCCAAACCAATATTTGTTTTTTTTTCTTCCGTGTTCGCTGCAACCCTGTTATCTGACCATGTACCTTAACATAATTAGCATCTAGCGTTCCTCTTCTAAATATAAGTTACCATTGGCTTAACATAGTTTCCAGGAATATATACACATTTCGCTAACAACTTTACCAATTTTCACGCAAAATTTCTGGTTAATTTAACCAGCTATTATTATCTGATCTTCTCTGTCGTAAACCCAAACCTTACATAAAATTTCGCATCGATCAGACTACCATTGCGATCTACAGAAGCGCTACAAAATTGGATACAAATTTTGTTTTTGGTTAATTTCACCCCCTAAATATGTCACGATCATCGCCATTTCACCATCGCGGCATGTAGCGTGCGTATAAATTTTAATGGACGGACAGACGTGCGCACTGACGGGCACACATCTCAAAATCGGTTTATCTCGTCGAGATATGAATTTTGGTATTCCACATATGAGGTCAACGACGAATATTTCGCGGTGTTACATGCATTTTTCAAAAAACACATTGTGGTGTAGGGTATAAAAAATCAAAGTGGTTTGTGCGTGACCTTTTATAACACTTAAATTGAGTAACAGTTATTTTAGTCACTAATAGACAAAAAACCCATTCATTCCTGCTACCGGACAGATATTTCCATAACATTGTATTTTGTCGCTGAAAGTAGTTGTATACTTTCCTATAACATAGCTGTTGGATAGGACAATTTAATACGTTTTATTTTTAGCTAAACTTCTTTATAAAGAGATTATTTTATCTTAGCATTCATGAAAATGTACATTATAGGGAGTTTATGCTCTATATATATGCTCTACCGTAACCATAAATTTAAATTTATAACCGTATAAGGTTGCATGCGATTTCGGTTGTTTTCGCGTGTTGAAAATATTTTTTTTTTCTTTTGCAAGTGTATCAAAAATATGTCAACACCATTCACGGTTGACAAAAAAAATATATCAACCATTTTTTGAACCTCTGTCAAGTGCCTACCACAACGCTTCCATTAATTTGTGGTAAAGTTTATTTAATAGTTCAATGCCCCTAATAGAAAATTAATTTTTAAACTCAGACAGCCCAAAACATTGAAATTCTTATCGAAAATGTTCACACAGTATACATACAATTTAAATTGACAGTCTTTATAAGTTTGTTTTGGGAAAAATTCATGTAACACCGCGAAATATTTGTCGGAGACCCCTAAATGTGGTATACCAATCTTCATATCTCGACGAGATAAAGCGATTTTGAGATGTGTGTCCGTCCGTCCGTGTGTCCGTATGTCCATTATAAATTGTAATCAAACTCCAGGCCACAATTATAAACCGATCGTCACGAAATTTGGTATGGAGGTCGGTTTCACATCAGAATAGATCGCTATTTTAATTGGTGATGATGGTGAAATATTTAGCGGGTGAAATGGACCAAAAACATAATTTTTGTTCCAATTTTGTAGCGGCTCTGTAGGTCGCAATAAGAGTCCGATCGACGCGAAATTTTAAATATGGTAAGAGTATATGACAAAGAAGATGCCTGCAATTTGAGATGGCGATCAGATAATATTTAGAGGGTTAAATGGACCACAACTTTTGTGTGAAAATTGTGAAAATTTTTAATTTACAGCTTATATCTTTGTTCCTGAAAGACACAATCCTCCCTCGTGAGTTATATTTGGAAGACGATCTCTTGATCTTTCCATTGATGTTAATTATGTTCATGTACGTGATCAGATAACAAAGTTACAGTCAGATATATCAAGTTTTTGGTTTGTAGTGTAATCATAAACACGCTAGAGGTCGCAATTATAGGTCAATAGTCACAAAATTTTGCACGAGGTAAGAGTTTAGGTAAAAGAAAATGCCTATAATTTTGCATGATGATCTCATATTATATAGCGGGTGACATAGACCATTACTTTCGTATGAAAAATATACAAATATTATTTTTGGTCCATATTTTAATTCCTGGAGGGCATATACCCGCAAAGTAGCTCGAAGCAAATTTCATACTTCGTAATATTTTGCCCAAACTTAGTTTAAGTTTAAATATAGGCTATATAGGTCCACACCTCCCCCACAAAAGTTCAAAATTTATTTGGAAAAATTGTGTGAACGATGACTGGCGATGTGAGCAATCGATTGATCGATCGGGTAAGACTGTATCGGTCCACTCCTTTCGGTACGTCCCACACAAAATTCGAAAAAGTGAAATTTAAGATCCCTCTAGAATCGTTTTCAATTTTTTCAGCAGATTGTCCTTGCGGTCTTCTTTAAGATGGTACAACTGCAATAGCAAATCCATACTTCCTGAGATTATGGCCAAAAAGCTCCAAGAAACTCTGAAAAAGAAACAAGAAACCTAAAAAAATGGCAAGTCCGCAAGATAACTCTCAAGGGGATTTTCTGATTTTTCCAAACTTTGCACACCGTATTATTTGATCCAGTCATGTATCAGGTTGGAATATGGACTATACCGGTCCCGTCCTTCGAGTACGCCTTACACAAAAATTGGGAAAAGTGCAGTTTGAGGACTCGTATCGAATCTATTTGATTTTTTTTAAAGGAGGTTGTTTTCACGGTCCCTCTTGCAACGGTACAATTTTTCCGTGGTTAGTCCACACTTCCTGAGATATTGGTAAAATGGATGGACAAGGGAGGCTTCTCTTATATCAATGGATTCATATTAAGCTATTGACCTATTGATGTGACCTAGTTTTATCGCCGATTCCGAACGGTGTGTCCTATGTTGCCACTTGTAGAGACGTTGTTCATGGCTGAAATACTCAGGTAATATCGCCAACATTACAAAGATGTATTTTGAAAATTTGATGTGGGAATCAAACCCGGACTTTCAGTGTCCAAGACGTTTGCACATAGCTAATTCCTAGAGGTTGTGGTGTAGGGTATCACATGATCGGCCCGTCCGACTATAGCCTTTGCTTACTTGTTTTTGGATGTTGTTGTTTACCACAATAAAGAATATATAGCTGTCATCAATTGGTGTATGTATTTAAGCCTAAAACAACAATTATTTCTTAAAGGTATCAGGTTAAATGGTTAAAAGCATGTTTATAAAGGACTAAAAATAAAAGTACTTATTTTGAGCATGTTATTGTAGTTATTCATGAATAAATGTAATTGTTGTAGGAAGAAGAAAACGCATAAATGGAAGTGGAAAAAATAATATAACGTAAAACAATTTGCACTAAAGATGGGTAAAAAACGAATCCTACAAAAATGTTTGAAAATCGGATCAGATTTTGATATAGCTATATAGGGATCCAAAATCGGCCTATCGGAGCTAAATGAAAATCCAAAGCGATTTTCAAAATTTTTTGTAGGATTCGTTTTTTAATAAACTGGTAAAAATGTTTATCGATTGGATCATAATGGTTTTAGAGCAATTTTGTTAAAATGCACCTTTGGCCCTCATTCAAATTACTAGGAAAACAAAGATCACAATAAAATTTCATATATAAGATTAGCTATGTTGCATAACCTGCAAAACTAGTAAAATTTTTCAAATTTTGTGCTGAAAACGGTTCTCGTGATCCAAAATGTAGCAAAACTTGCACTTCTCTTTAAACTCAAATGGCGCTGAATGCCGCTCTCTTCTGCTTTTTTGCTACCACACACATTTGGGTGAGTTGAAAATAGCAACATGTTTTCTGGCATCTGATTGGCTGATACGTTGATTTTGGCATTTCGACCGAATTGCTTGCAATTTGTGCCATTTTTCCATTCTTATAGAAAAACTCTCTGGCAAAGAAAGTTTTGAGGACGTCTTGTTTCCTAAGGGTCATATGTATATTTTATTGCACATCAATTTCGAGTTCATGAATGCAATTATTTATATTCAAATGTTTAATTTTTGTGAATTGTTGATAAATTTTGGATAAATAACACTGTGACACAAAATGGAACTAAATGTCTTGAGGTGGAAAATTCATTTTGGAAATAAAAGTTCTTGGTGAGTATATTAAGAACCCAAATGGCAATTTTCGAAATGGGTCAAGTTTCTGAGATATCGCGTGATAACCGGTGAAATCAATTCGCTGATTGCAACTTTTTTGTTTCCGATGCTAGAACAAAAAACCGTTTCTTAAAACGTTTTTTTATTCACTGAGCGTGAATATGAAGATCAACGTTTTGAGGGCTAAAAATTCTTTTTGGCGATGAATGGCATGTGCAGTGTGCGATATCTCAGCTAATTTTTGTCCTGTACTTTAAAATGAGTTAACAAAAAAATTTTCGATTTTGTAATATTTGTAAGTGAGCATAACCCCTTAAATTAGATCAATTTTATCATTAACATATCATAACAAAGAAAATTACATATGTTTTACTTTTAACATTTCTTAGAAAATATAGCATGTTTTAATTTTGTTAAGCGTTTCAAACTGACATATTTGAAAACAAGTGAGCCAAGCTATAGTCGGATCGGGGCCGACTATGTGATACCCTACACCACTACCCCTGTTCATAAGCTTTTGACTAATAAAATTCAAAATATTAAAATTCGGATAGCTTAGCGCCTTTGCTCTGAATGTCTCCGTTAACAACAGGTCAATTTTTTTGAAACGCATTTAAGTGCATCGACAGTACAACCCAAATAAAAATGGAAAAGTGGGATGTATGGCAACCATCAATAGGCTTCTTTCTGTGTTAGACCCCCATCAACCCCCAAAATTTCGTGTGGATCCGATCAAAATTTCGCAGTGTGATTGCACAAAAATGGAAAAAGGGATGCATTACCGACTATTGCGATATCTCTGTTGTTTGACCACCTATGACAACCTACTTCACATCGTTGTAAAGGTGATATTTTCTACTTTCCTTGTCAGGTTTTGCTTTCGATATACCTCCTACAGAAGGGAGATATTAACTTTGAAATAAAACGTTGGCCTTTTTTTCCAAATATTTTTTTTTCACATTCCGACCCCTGAATAATATCCGACCAAAAATCAAAAGGTTTTTTCATCTGTGGGACCCCAATAACACCCAAAATTTCGTGCGATATCTTCGTTGTTTGACCACCTATGACAACCTACGTAACATCGTTGCAAAATAATATTTTCTACTTTCATCAGCAGGTTTTGCTTTTGATATACCCCATATTGAAGCTGAGATATTCGCTTTGGAAAAAAACGTTGTATTTTTCTCCAAATAAGTTTTTGCTCATTCCGACCCCTAAATATTGTCCGACCATCACCAAAATCAATAGGTTTTCTTTCTCTGCAGGATCCCCATTAGCCCCCAAAATTTCGTGACGATCCCATTAAAATTGCGATTGTAGCCTGATTACAAAAAAATGAAAAAATGGGATGTATTGCCGACTATTGTGATATCTCCGTTATGTGGCCACCTACGCCAACCTACTTTGCATCACTGTAAAGATGGGATTTTCTACTTTCATAGTCAGACTTTGTTTTTGGAAGATCCCCAACCGAAGCTGTGATATTCGTCATTATTATTAAAATCGCAAAAATAAAAAGTTGGGTTCTATTAGCGGCTATTGCGATATATTCGTTGTTTGATCACCTACGAGAACCTATTTTACATCATTAGAAAGGCGATATTTTCTACTTTCATGGCCAGGTTCTGATTTTGGTATACACCCATATTGAAGCTGAGATATTCGCTTTGGAAAAAAACGTTGTCTTTTTCTCCAAATAAGTTTTTTGCCCATTACGACCCCTAAATATTATCCGACCATCACCAAAATCAATAGGCTTCTTCATCTGTGTGGCCCCATTAACCCTCAAAATTTCGTGACGATCCGATCAAAATTGAGACCTGTAGCGTGATTTGAAAAAAAATTGGAAAAATGGGATGTGTTAACTACTATTGCGATATCTCCGTTATTTGGTCACCTACGCCGACCTAGTTTACATCATTGTAAAGATGGGATTTTGTACTTTCACAGCAAAGATGAAAATTTGGGTTTTATTTGCGACTATTGTGATATCTTCGTTGTTTGATCTTCTACGAGAACCTACTTTACATCATTAGAAAGGCGATATTTTCTACTTTTATTGTCAGGTTTTGCTTTTGGTATACCCTGTATAGAAGCTGAGATATTCGCTTTGGACAAAAACGTTGTCTTTTTATCCACATAAGTTTTTTTGCCCATTCCGAACCCTAAATATTATCCGACCATCACCAAAATCAATAGGCTTCTTCCCCTCCGGAACCCCCATCAACATCCAAAATTTCGAGACGATCCGATTACAATTGCGACCTGTAGCGTGATTACAAGGTTTAGATGGACAGACGGACGGACGGACGGACTGACGGACGGACACACATAGCCAGATCGACTCAGCTCGTCGAGACATTCCTTTTGGTATATATAAGTATAGGTCTACGACCATTATTTCGATGCGTTACAAACTTTTTGACCAAAACCAACTTATAATACCCTCCCCACATAGTGGTGTAGGGTAT